>NW_020799110.1:10211243-10232946 GCF_003259725.1 Athene cunicularia | reverse complement strand
CCCCCCCCCCTAAATAAATTACTTGGAATTTATAAGTTCATTACAGTCAAACTTCTGAATCAATTATCCTTATCATTACTTTTTCCTCCAGCCATTTGGCACAGTTTACCGTAGCTACAGAGCTGCAGAACAGGGAGTACAGTACTACTCCATGTAGTATGTGCTGCATTCTCACCCATTCAAACTTGTTCTTCTTCAAGAAATTATAATGATATTCTTCAACATACTCATTCATTGCCAATAACATGCATTTCTTGTTTCACCTGATTCGTGTCCTTCCATAGGTATTTGCTAGCTACCCGCAATTGGTACACACGGATTTTATTTCTATGGGAAAACTCAAGCGTCCAATGCAGCACTAAGTGCTGATGCAGTGCTCTTTTAAATAATCAAGATATGATAATGCTGTTCATATAAAACTTAAAGATATTTTGGTTTCATTTGATAGATCCAAATACAAAGTGTTCCAGAAGGCAGGGGTTTATAACTAATTGTTTTTCCCAGACTTTATCTACATTGAACCTTTTGCTCCTTATATCTGAAATCTGTTCATTACTTTCAGTTGAAGAACCAGTAATTCCTGGCATTTATAGTGGTTGCCCAAAGACTATCCCAAAAGACAGTCCAGAACTGAAGGAACTACTGAAGCTTTCTATGGAAAAGTTTAATTCCGACAGCAATGATGAATTCTACTATAAAGGTGGAGAAATAGAAGCAGCGACGGTTCAGGTTGGGATATATCACAGAAACGAGGAACAGACATGGCAGTGTTATTGATCTAAGCTGAATGTTAGCTTAGTTTGTATTTAATTTGAAATAATGTTTTTCTATAAGTGTTGATACATGTGGTAACTAAAATATCCATGCAATTTTTCTTGCAAAATTTTATCCATATCGTTTTGCATTCAGAAGTTATTTAAAAATCTCCTATCTCTTGATTTTTTTTTTATTATTATTTTCCTTAAAACATCATGATTTTAAAAGCATGGGGGAAAAGTTGATTTAAGGTATCTGATTTCTGTATATCTACCCCACAGTTTACCAGTCTAACAAACTTTTAAGACAGAAAAGTAGAAACTACCCACTTGATCCCCCCACCTCAATACTCTCTCTGTTATTTTAAGCAACTGTCTACCATACAGTAGACATAAACTCCAAGAAATGGGGCTTCCAAATTTCCCTTAGATATGTTAATTTATATACCAATTCTGCTGCTAATAATACTCCAGCTAGATTCACAAGAGAACATCTGTGCATGACTTAAGATATACAGATAAATACAACTGAGTAAAGATGAACAAGGAATCAAGAGGATAACATTGGTCAGCATTTGCCCTGTTTACTGTCCTAACATATCAAAACAGAGGTTTAGGACAGAATTGAAAATAAGGCAGTGGAGTAGTTCAGAAAATACTTTGCCAACAACTCCTGAAAATGAGGGGTACCACTGGAGAAGGCACTAAAAGCACACTGGAGTTTTTCTAAATAGTTCATATTATCTTACTAATAATATCTGTGGTTTTTCCTCATTTAAACCATTTTTCTTCTTTCAAAATTTTTTCTTCTTTCTCACTTTTCATATCATGACTGATATTAGCAGGTATACATTTTAAAAATAGACAAAAGAGACAGAATTTCATGTTTTGCATGCTGTCTCTGAAGCAGGATATATTATCTTGGGCTCTGTAAAACATACTAAGAGAACTCGTACCAGGCACATTCCTGAACCCAGGCAGTTTCTCTCCTTAATGCATTTGGCAAATATGTTCATTTTTAACTGAGCCTGTTCATCACACACTTCATTTTACTCACATTCCAGTTTTCTTACATCATATTTGGCTCTCTACAGTAGTGTCTCTAATGATTTCATTTGTTATTAATGAAATTACTACAGGCATCCAATAAAGCAAAGCCAAAACTGTGGCCCTGATATTATTCTGACCTTTCTGTTTCCTTCAATTTCAATGGTGGAATTTTTGCAAATGGGAACTGGAGTAAATAAGTACATTGATTAGAAGCAGAGAAGTTTGCTGCCAAATATTTTAGTATTGTTTAACATATGTTGTCCCAGTGGTCAGGACTTGTAGAATATAAGTGGTTCAAGCTTGTAGAAAAACATCTTTTCTGTGAACCCTTTTCAGTAAAATGCCTTTATCATGGAAAGCCTTTTTGCTAATTTTTCAGGTGGTTGCAGGACAAAAATACCATTTAATATTTGCAGTCCAGAAGACAAACTGCTCAAAGAAAGAGTTTGAAAAACTTCATGAAGACTGTGAAACCATGCCAGACAGTGTAAGTCACAATGATGTTGCCAACTGTTACGTTCCTAACAGACAAATTAATTTGCACCAGAAATTGTGAACACTTAAGTGAAATCATATCCTGAGTTCTGTTACCTCTTTCAGAAAATTTTTGTTTCAACAAGGACACCTTTCTCTGTTCATAACCCAAGACAGTGACAATGGCAGTAAAACATGAATCTTAAAGTGAGTCACTCCAACTGCAGGATCAGTGTTCACTGCAAAGCAAAAGGAACTTTCTTTTGATAATAATGAATCAAAGAAACAGGGGGAGGAGGCTGCTGCAAAATGAAATAGCTGATGTACTCCTTATTCTGTGGATTTGCAGCTAAGGAAAACATGAGATTCGACTGTTATTGGCATGCAAAGGAGTGATGCTTCTGGAGTGCACGCTGCTGATACTAGGAAAATGTGTTCCAGCCACTGGAAAGTAATGCTGATGGGGCCAGAACCATTGGCAAGGGAGTTGGTTGGGAAAGAGAGGTTTTATTTCTCCTCTCTTTTCCCACCATATGAATAGTGCTTACCTGTGAGATTTTAAAATCAGCAAAAAAAAAAAAAAAAAAAAAAAGCCTCTCCATCTCAATTTGCCAATTTTTAGTAGGAGAAACACCATCAACAAACAGTATTTCTTAGGAATATCATAAAGATTAAACAGTCAGTGCTCTAAAAGTGCAGGAGATGAAAAATACAATTTTTCAGGACTCCATCTCCAATCCAAAGTCAGACTGAAGTGTTCAAACAGGCATACTATAACCTCAAAATCTAAGTAGAGATGTTTCCCAATACAGAAGTCTTCATCACTAAGGTGGATTTCATAGATATTTGGGTAAAATTCCAAGTATATTTGTATTTAAAAGTATTAATTAGATTTTTTTTTCTTTTTTCATGCACAACTCTCTTACTTTGTGTCTAATGTTTTGTGGCTTTAACGTGTTGATTTTTGTTTTGTCGACAGGTACCATTGCCATGTGAAGCACAAATTCACGTGATCGCAGGGGAGGATAAAATCTCTCCCCAGGTTAACTGCTCTAAAGAACGGTCACTGGTATGATACCTCTTCATTACCCATCATCATAAGTAGAGTACAGAACAAAGGCAGTCATTAAATTCTTTACCCATTCCAAATTATCCCATATTTTGTACCAAAAATAAAGGAACTCATAGTTCTTTTAACAACCTCTGTAATGCCCCTCTGACCTCAGCAACTTGTTACATCGAAGTTGGTTTCACCACAAGGTGAGACTGGCCAGCACAGGGATGACAGAAATGCAAGAGTAACAGGACAGAGAGCACATGCTGCCTATTGACTGCTCTTTTATATTATCAGTTCAGCTCTGAAGTATCAAGGCCCATCAGCTCCTTTAAATTACTATTCATACTGGGTTTAAAAATTGAGACAGAAATATATTTGGCAACACAATAACTATACCCCATGGATTTCAAAAGCATCTGCGAATCTTTTCATATTTGTAGAGGAACAGATGTCCTGCCACGAGTTGTCACTGTAGAAAGATCCTTCAGTTTCCTTCCTACCCAGCTCCACAACTAACTACCCCTGAACATGGGTCAGTTTGAAAATCTCAGAATGCAACATAAATCTTTTTTATTATCAGAATTTTTTTTAGTTCTGATGATTGCAGGTTTTTTAATAGTGAGATTGATTAACTTGCATTTATAATCAATAACTTCACAGTGCTTAGCACCTGCATAACTAGTTATTCATTCATTATGTATCAACTAATAAATGTCTCTCCTCTTTGTTTTCACTACAATACTGTATCCACACCAACTTTCAAATTTAGCTCCACCCCAAACAATTCTGATTTGCAGTTAGATAGTGATCAGACACTTTAGTGGACAGAAACAAAGTCCATGTTGGATAGGGATTGTACACCATGCGTTCAGTCTTTGTCTTCCAGTTGAATAGTGATGGGGAAATGGAGTTTACTCAATAACTGAATGTTTCATATTATCAGCTTTAACCTATATGTGTTATTTCTAAGCAATCTTATGAAATGCATATTTCAAATCTAGAAACAAAAAAATTGAGTAGTTGCATTTCATATAACAAAACAACCCAGATCTTTTGTATATTCTGGTATTGAGACTACCAAGAGATGTGTTAACCTTTAGCATAAACTGGTTTTACAAATCAGAGTGTTATACTCTAACAAGCGCAGCGACATTTAGTCCTGGAAATCAACTGTATTGTTCATAAATTAAAACCAGTACACGTTTTCCTCTCCATAGTATCATTCCCATGTCAAACTGGCAGAATTTCAGTGATATATGAATTGTTCTTTTAACACATAACTGCTAAAATACTCTGGAGTTATCTGAGGCGATGTTTATGTTTCCATGCCTACCATAGATAGAAAATTATTTCGTTTACTTTAAAAATCTGAGAACATATTTTTGCTATATGACTCGTGTACTGCAACAAGCCAACTTCTAAATTTCCCAAATCTGAAGCTATTGTTCTTGTTCATGTAACAAATACGACTATTATTGCAATGTTTTTTAGACCCTACTTCTAAGAAGGCCTCCTGGATTCACACCTTTCCGAAGCTTTGCTATACAAGAGGAGCCAAAAGAAATTTCATGCTCCAATATAAATGAAGAAGAAAGGCAAAAACCTGAGAAAGAAATGAGAGAAGGTGGTGGACAGGAACCAGAAGGTGAAGGTGAACCTGAGCTTAAATAGAGGCATAAACATGGGCATAAACACAGGCATGAATATAAAAAGGATCATGAGCCTGACAAAAGGCATAGTCGTGAAATTGGTTGTGGGCACAGGACTAGCCATGGGTGTGGGCATAAAAACCACAGGAAACAAGGTAAACATAAACATCCAAACCCCAAATCTTCTGAGGAGTCCAATGAAAGGGGTTTTAATCAAAATGAAACCCTCCCATCATCCAGTGCTGAAACAGCACCAGAGCTAATTAATCCTGGGGTTGCAAGAAAGGAAACCAGTATACCTGCAGAATCACTAATTCTTCGTGACACTTCTTTATTTAAAGGGTTGTCAGATCGCCCAGAATCTCCTCTCCCCAGATGTCCTGGAAAACCATGGAAACAAATTATGGACCTTCCAGCTCCTTCCAGCTTTACCAGAGAATTCAGAAATGAGGATCTCTTGCCTTCTGCCACAGAAGACATCAATCCAGCAACAGAAAATTCAACACCTCCCCAAAACAAAGACCTTGATCTCTTAGATGCTTTACAATAATTCAAACATTGTAGGATCCTTTTCAGAAATTATACACAGAAAAATAAGAAAAATACTGCCTTTTGAAATGTATAAAAAGTGAAGAGGCACAAGCTCCTATTCTGTTAACTAAGATATTCAAGTAGGTCACCAGCACTTCTGGGGACCTAAGACCATATGGCGATAGTCTGTATTTGCATATATTTGCAAAGATGTAAATCAGGCAACGGCACCAACGATTCAGAACCCATCTAGTAAAGGGACCAGGCAAGTCAATAGCCTTCTGCTGCAGAAGTTAAAATTGTATCTTATTTGCCTCAAGTTGCCATAAGCACAAAGTGAATCACTGCATCATATCTCACTGAATATGTTTAAAGCAATGGCACAAAGAATGTCACAGATTACATGAAGAATCTCAACCAAATATGGGTAAGACAAAAGCAAGCCAATAGAGAGCAAGGATGTCTTTCTTAGATATCTGAAATAATATTTCTCTAATCTACTGGAGTGAATCTTTTAATGAACAAAATAAAATAAAGGAATATGTTTTACCTGTCAATTTCTTTAAACAAATTAATATTACCACCAGTCTGTCATAGCAGGTTGTTCTGCTGAGTAAGATAACAGAGACAGCTGAAAGAATCCTAAATAAAGCAGCTTTGTTATTCCCTATGGGTATTATGTTAACTACATAGTAGAGGCAGTATGATTGACAGATTTTCATGTGGCAGAGGTGCACAAATATTACAGATCAGATGACAAAATTGCAAACACTTGAGTTACCTAAAATTTTTCTGCCTTATTCCATTATTAGGTTGTGCATACTTCAGAAACTGGACTGAATTTTCTATTCTAGTTATCTTCCAAAAGTTGAGTTTTTGGTGGGATACATTAGCTAAAAAGCACCAAGTATTTCTGGCAAACTGAATATACTTTTCCTCTGAATGTATCCAGTAACTTATTCAGCTGAAAAAACACCAGGCAATAAATAAATACTATAATGCTAGATTGGTTCACCAGTTCGAACCACTACCTGGTCCCATAAAAGGTTACTGAAAGGGTAAGGTGCTACAAATGGTAACACTTCACTGACTGTTAAAAAAGACCACATTGCTTGAAACCACAGTATAAATACAGTATATATATATCCTCCAACATAGCTACAGAGACAGAAAGGATATTCTCTGAAATTTTTCATCCCAACTACTGGGACTGCTGTGGTATCAAGACTACACTCAAAAGTTAGGAACGTGTCCTTCTTTTGCGTACTATGCTTCTATTGCCATCACCTCACTGGTGAGGAGGAACTAGATAGATGAAGACTACTTAGAGGATGTGAAACAGATGGATCAACAGGATCAGGAGGTATCGGCACAAAAGGTTCAGGAGGATCCTGAAAGAGAAGATAGTTACAAGAAAGGTCAGAAGACACAGAAGTGCAAAGAGCAGAGGTAGGGTGGAACGATATGGACAGGGTAAAAGAAACAAAAGAAAACAGCAACTTAGTGGCAAAAATGGAAACAGAAAGAATGGGATGGGGAAGTGGGTGAAGGCAGCATGGTGAAGAAGCAAAAGAGGACAGGAACTGTAGAGGGGATGTAGGAGCAAAAATGAAAAGCAAAAGACCTGCGGAGGAGGGTCTCTCCAATCGTAACAGGGCAGTCGCTTACAAATCACAGAACTGAACTCATACTTTATGAATCTAAACATCCCCTGACAGTGTAGGCACACTTCCCCTCTCCAGTGCCTGGTTCCTACAGAGGCAAACCACCGTCTGTGTTCAGTTACCTCCCCAGCTCACATGGTAGATAACTACACTGTGAGAAAAAGAACTCAACCCTTCTGATAATCCATGCTGAGTGAGAATCACTGATTTTACACGTACAATTTCTTTTCCTTAATTTTTCTAATTGCATTAAAAGCCACATTAAAATGATATTTTAAAAATCAGGAAGTTGAAAATTACAAAGTGTCCTGTGAGTATAAATTCAGCCTGGTTATGTGCATCTAAACTTTTTTTTTTTTTTTAAACACAGTGTAATTGGCTGGCATATAGGCATATATTAGATAGATGCATAGATAAGTGATTTGTCGTAAGTGGTGATATACAATCAGAACCACAGTATTGCCTTTCTTTCTGAAAACAAACTTACCAATCTTTAAGAAGCCATACAACTTAGCTGGAGCCCCATTTTAAGGAAAGATATAAAAATAATAACTCCTGAATCTATCACTAATCAAATCCTGTTTTGTTTTGGTTTTTATTCCTTTCCTGGAAGGATAAAATGAAAAGTTTATCTTTTCTTCTTAGCTCATGACAAGTACTAAACTTAAAAGCTAGGCAAATGAAAGCCTTGAGAGTTATCTTTAGTTGTTTACTTCTCTTCTTTTTTCTGAATATTGACTGGTATGATTTTGGCTGTAACTGGGAACTCTTTGTGTATGCTGTATTACTAAAAGGAGTACAAGTTCAAAACAGTTTTTCTTTAAATTATTGTAGCAATTTAAGTAATTCATGCAAAAATTACAATAAAAGAAATAAAGATGCAAAGATGAAAAAAAACAAGTTTTCTTTCCATATCCAATCTCCCCCATCCAAATGAGAAGATAGTCACACTCTTTACGTATTCTCCCTACAGCGCATGACCGTAAGTAGAGAGACAGACTGAGTGGTCAGAGCAGGGTACTAAAAGCCAAGACTCCTAGGTCCTTGACTGCACTGAAGTTACCACATGCTACAGTGATGATGTGAGGTTTCATTAATGTTTAATATAAAGATTACAATTTCAATTTTGACTTCTTGTTTTTATAATGTGCGAAACTAATTACTTTAAAAAAAAAATAATTCTGGAATAAAAATCAAAGTGTTCCGGTCTAAAAATTTTGAAACAGAATGTTCTGGTATTTTTAGAATGGAACATTTAAATTTCTCATTGACTTGTTCCCACAGAAAGTTTTAATTATAACAAAACAGCACTTTCTAACAGAAAAATATGCTGTCAGAAAACTACTGACCAGGGCTTTTCAGATCTGCTGCTGACGAGCTCTGCAAAACTATCAGTTTCTCCTATCGCTGGAATCACGCTGGAGATCTCTCTCCAGTGCACCGCAGAGCTTAACGAGTACTTTCCTCCTTGGTCAGCAGGTGGCAGATTTTTTGCCACAGGTTTTATGATCTCCAAATTCGGGTTTTGTGATTGCCAGGAAAGGTTTAGTAGGTTTAACGCTCAGCGTTTCTTATGGGTTAGTAACACTGTAGATAAAAACACCACATCTGTGCAATCTGTTTTAAATATTAAGCTCTATCAATAGAGCATCAACATTTGCCAAGGTACTTATTAAGAGCAAGGTGTATAAATATGCTCTAAGTGTAATTTCACTGACATAAAAAATAATAGGTAGTCCTGCACCAGAAAAATTGCATTCTTACTGATACAGATAATCGGAACAAGGAGTCTGGAGTATAAAAATACGTCTGAATTAAACCTCTGTTCATGATACTGCTGAGATCCAGAGCCACCTGATGGCCATTCTGCAGGTGTCTGGATTTAACATACTCTCGTTCATTCCATCTGTGGCAATAAGACAAAATATGTATTTTAACTGATGTATGAAAAATTCCTCAGCTTTACTATGGATGGCCTACTGAATTTTTGCTATGATTCCGACACAAATTTTTACTCACACTCGACAATTCCAATTATCCTCTAATGCTAAATTCACATAGCTCTCCTAACTAGTCATAGGACATGTACAGGCACCTGACAATAGACAATGGGGAGAATTAACAATGAACACTGGCATTTGATAAGACATAAGAACCCATTTCTTTCCTTGTTTTCTCAGGTTTCTCATCCAGCAAGATAACTGCTCCCAGTTTAGGAGTATCAGCTCTGAGGATAGAATGGGTCTAAGTGGCTACAGAATTAGAAATTACAACACTGCATAGCCTTTGTTGTATAGACAAATCTAATGTACAAATTCCTCAGATATTCTTAAAAACCCAAAGGGAATAGGTATTTTCAATTCTGTGACCAGTTACTCACAACTCCTAATTCTGCTGTGTTTACAACACTACATTAGTATAACTCAGCTTTCACAGCTTTTAATTAAGCTTTAAGTGATGTTCATTTAGTAAAATGTAATTAATAACATAATGTTTCTACCATGTACTAAAGTAAGAGGAAAGCTGTTTTAAGGAAAAAAGAGTAAAGGTTTTCCTAATTGGGTAAGGCATCTTGCTACAATGAATACTAACATTACTGCTGTTCCTGAACTGGTTTCAATCTGCTGCTCAGTGAAAACCCAAACACAGGCTCCAAAGGAGTAACTCCTATCAGTATGGAGAAACAGGGATTATAAACCTGATAGTGAGTCTTTTCTCTTCAGCACTGACAGTGCTGATCTCTGTGTTGAAGATCAGGCATTAAACTACTGTCTTCACGCAGCAAACTATTTACCTTGCTATTTCAGTTCAAAGTGAGTCACAATTAGAATTTGCCATAGAATCCAGAGTCATCCCAAAGAAGTATATTTGTTTTAAAACTGAAGAGCCTGAACCCAAAATATCTTGTATGAGAAGTCCCTGTATGAATCCAGTGGACGACTCTCCATCTTCCATGGGATGTACTTATTACAGGAGCCCTAACAGACCTCTTGGCTTGAAACAAAAAATAATCATACGAGCAAAAAACAAGGGAGTGGACAAACAAAACTGATTAAGGCAGAAAATGAATAAGGATGCACCTTTTATCCAGGGAGGTCATATTTTTAACTGAAACTTAGATTACTATAAAAAAAACACAAAGAGTTGGGGTAGACAAGAATGGCGGGTTACTGATTTCAAGGGGGGAACATCATGCTCATCAACAGAGCAGGGGTAGCTATAGCATGTTTAAAGAAAGACTTCGAACTACATGCTCAAAACACTACAGTTCAGTACCTTGAGAAATCCACCAGACACATGTAAAGAAATTTAAACAATAAAAGAACATTGTTTTATTTCTCATTCTAACCCTTAAACATGTCAGCAGAAGTTAGTTCTTTGCCATTCAACCCAATAGAAAAAAGATTAATGCCATAAAGCATCAGAGAAGAAAATCTATTATAACTGAATTCATTCATATGTGCCAGCTGTTCTCCTAGCTCTACATTAACTAAAAGAATAGTAATGCTCACAAAATTTAAAAAAAAAAAACAAGAGGTGTAACAGGACATACCTCAACTTCCCAGGAATCAATCAAGTACTGTCAATATGTTTTGTAAAAAAAATAAAAAACAAACAAAAAAAATCAGTTCTAGAATGTATCTAGAATTCAGAATGATCGTTTAAGCAGTCTTGTGACTGCTAAACTAAAATCTCTTCTTTGAGCACAGAGGCCCGATTTTAAATTCTGCTGAGAAGCCTGTGCTCCCATTAACTTTAAATAGCATTGTGGGTACTCAGCATTTCCAGACTCAGGCCTTGGAGCACTCAGCCAAAGCCCACGGTGTACAAAATTGATACTATTTGGAAGAGGCTGAGACAGACATTGAGCAGTGCAACACCTTGCAAGCAGAAAATGGTAATTATGGGCAGCATTAACCCTCAAAATAGCTCTTACATTTTGGGAGTTGATGCAGGTCCTGGCCTTAACCACAACAGCACTAGTGGCTTAGTAGCTTCTTTCCTGGCCCAAATACAGGAATTAGAGTGTTCTGGGCAATACTTTGCCATACTTTATTTTCTTGACCACTCCCACAATACAAGTCAGAGGGAAGAAGTGGGAAAAACAAGCATAAACTGCAAGATCGCCTCTTTCTTCAGATTTACATACAAATGTATGGAAAGGTTAGTAGATTTACAGACAACTCCTCTGCTTTGTTTAACTGCAGATTAAGTTACTTTTCTACTGTAAGACAACCAAGACACCTCTGAAGCTTTCACTAGTTGATAGATCTGTTGGTTGTAGCTGACAGTCTAGCATAGGAATAGCATGGATATGAAGGTTATAATGCATCTGCACTCCATTTCACACACTGGGCACAGTTAAACAGCCAAGACATGTCTGTATTAGCACTACTGTACCTCTTCTCTTTTTCACTGTACGTGTTAGCCACTATCAATTAGAACCAATGAATATACATACTATTTGAAAACTTGTGAGAATAACCTGTCAATTAGCAACACTGTGCTTCTGGCTACCTGTTTTTGTCAGCGAAAAACAACATTAAATTGATCTAAGACCACAACATTAACCTTCCACTATATATTTATTTAAAGCAACTAAATTTTAGTCTGCATAGGGACCATCCATTCCTTCTTGAGCAGTTACTCTACACAGAGGTGTTTATTATACAGTCATACTTGTCTAAATAGTTATTTCAGATTCCCGAAGAACCCAAACTGTTTTGATCCACAAACTGAGTGAACTTCTGAAATGCAGCACCTAATGCTCTGTGGAACTCAGTCCTAACACAATTATTCAATTCAGCAAAATATTAACAACTGTTCAGAGCAGAAGATGACATTGCTGACATTGAACTAAATCACAATCACTTGTATTGCCAGGGATTGCCTCAATCATGGATCACTTGATCTTCATGTGCACTGGATTAAGACTTGATCTTAATGTGCACTGGCTCAAGGGACCCACACAAATCTTAACAGGGTGTCATCAACCACTGACTGCATTGGAGACTGCAGTTAATAAAAAGAATGGTTCTGAAGACTGCAGAAAAACTGTCTGCAGCTAATGAGTCTGACAAAATTTGTGTGACTAGTAAAAACACAATTACACATCAAGTTCCTCATGACATACCTTTGAAATGGCAACTGATGCATTCATGATCAATATACCTCGCCCAGTGCCACTCATGACTGGGAAACGGCATGTATGAGCTAAATGCTATAATCACAAAGAATATCAATTTTGCAGTGAGAGACTAATGCTAAAAAAATTCTGAATCCCTAATCTAATCTATTTTTATTTATTTACAGCCTGAATTGGTGATTCCCAATCAAGGTAACTGGCTGGTCTAGGAGAAATTTACTCTGACCTAATCTTCAGACTCCAGGAGAAATCAGCAAACACTATTTGATAAATGGTGATAAAGTGCAAAACAACAAATTGTAAGGAAGGGCTGTTCTATCCAAGCACGCTTAATACTACAGCATCAGCTGGTTAAGCAATATCAGCATATTATTATCAACACAGCTAAAATAGTGTTATCACTGCCTCTAAAGGTTGTTTCATTCTCTTCAAGGCCCCACTGTGCAAACATTGCAGTTGTGCTGGGTTTGCTGTGCAGGGCATGTGGGTTCAGTCATCTCAAAAAGAGTCAAAAGACTGAGAGAAGGAGCAGGTATAACATGCTAGACAAATGTAGAACCACCAGCAGCCGCAGCTTTTGGATGAGTGTTTTGCAGATAATTTTTCAATGATCATTAAAAAGATTCCACAGAAAGCATGTCATCAGTTCTGCAGTCAGTATTCTTGAGTATCTAATATTTACTTTTCAGTTATTTATTATACATTTTCACTCAAAAAGACATCTACTTAGATAAAAGATGAAAGATCATTGATAAATGTTTGATAACAGATCAAGTTATCATAACAATCTTACCAGAAAAAATAATTTCATTTGCACTTTGAAAGGTTTCACAGCACTGCACAATAACAATTGACACATTTTAATACATACAGACAGAATTCATCAGCTCAAAATTATGCTAAATTTTTTTACCACCACTTTTTCTTCTTGCTTATCTACCTACTGAGTTTTTTCACAGCTGTCTGTACCCAGGGGAACAATATTAATGCCAAAGTAGTATCAAAAGGCAGCTATCTTGAGGCAACAGTGAGTATTTTCTAAACCATAGTCACTCTTCTTCTCCCTCCCTTCTTTGCAGTCTATCCTCCTGAAAGCATGGGAGTGCGCTTGCTTGCTCATCACTCTTGCTACCCTAAACAACTGAGATAGCTTTGTTCTTCTGCACCAGCAGTTCTGCTCATGAACACTGAAACTGAATTTCCTTTTTTAGACAGCAAGGACGCAGACTTTCTTCCTCTTCTCCCTCCCTCTGCCTCCCCTCCCCCTCCTACAGTCTTTGCTGTGCCCTCATCTTACCTTCAACAGCAGAAGAAATCCATGCTGCAGTTTTTTTCCTCGTTAGCAGCTCTATGGCAACAGCAGCTCTGAGGCAGCAGTCCTTTACGGTTCTCACTTTCCTCGCTTTCCTTCTGCATAAAGATACACAGTTCGTTTGCCCTGTAAATTAGCAAAGATAATTCTGATGTTATGTAAATTAACAAACACAATTCCAATGTGATTTCAGAAAAAAAAAGTGTGCTGCCAGGGGTACAAAGTTGCATTCCCAGAAGAACTGAACGTTAGCAATGCAAATGAATAACAGTAAAAGATATCAGAGAACTCCTTTTGAGTAACAAACTGTAAAAACATCTTTGTGATAACTCAGCTTTTGTTTAACAGAAATGTGAAAAAAACCAAACTGAGCTTCAGATACACAAAATATCACATCCAAATGAAGTCCTGAAACTCTACTGAGTCTTTAGTTGTTATTAACACACAAATGAAAGAAGCAGTTTGTTAAATTCCTGCTGAGATAAAAGGAATAATATCATATAAGATCTTGTAGCCTCATAACCCACGGAAAAGCGTATATCAGAATATATTTAGAAATGATAACACAAGCTACAGAGGACAAAAGAGCAAGCAGAGAAAAAATACCAGTAACTGGGTGGTTACTGAGAACTATAGTATCTGCCTGCTTAGAAATTAGGGTTTTCCTGACTTTGCTACTTTTGAATTAATCAGAATGAGCTACAAATAAATGTTGACTCGGATAGCAAATAAACAATTCCTTAACACTCAGACACAATTATTACCAGAGGCTCTTAAAGTACCTACTTAGAATTGGCACACATATTTTTCTATATATATTTATTTCCAAAAATTGACAGTAAATTATATTCTAATCACTTTCAACACATGCATGAAATAAATGAATCAATATATTTCTGTAATTCAGCATGAACTCTCATTTCTGTCTCCTTCTGTGTAAAGAACAAAGGTTTCTGGCCACTGCCAATTGCTGTGACACAGCATGTTAAGGTGCATGCCTTGTATTAGCACAAGCAAATCTACAGTTACTCCTAGCTAAAATAATATGATCACCTGCATCCTGTCTGTGCTTGCATCAGTGGATGTCCATGCTTGCTTGTGTCAGTGGACCCCAGGAAAACATGGGCAGCTGTTCCTGGGTGCAACCTGAGAGGAGAAGAAAGAATTCCCTGCTATCTTGCACCTTACACATTCATTTTTGTCTCCTCTAGCAGTATTCAATTAGCATACAAAATAATATACAATAGCATTCTGGAATGGGTTAAAGCACAAACAATTGGGACTAAAGACTGGCCTACAGAGGCTTCCTAACACTAAAAAGAAACCCCAAACAACAGAGCAAAACAGTTACAAGACAGCTTCTTAGCTGCCCACTTGGCAGCTTCAGCTTCACGGACACACACTTCAGACCCATGCTGACAACAGCATCCATCTGTAACACTGTAAAAAGAAAAACCTTATAATATTTATATTTTTCATCCAAAAAAAATCTCAGGATTAAAACAAACAAAATGATTAAAAAAGTCACAATGTTTATCTTCATTAATTTTAACAACTTTTATGCAGGTAGAACCTCAGTTTCCCACCCAGAACTGACTGCTTTGTAGGCTGAAGCACAGCACATCAAACAATCAGTCCCAGACTTGAACGGTCTACAATCTAAGAGATCCTTGAAAGACAGGAGATTAAATTTCCATTTTACAGGCAGGTGAAACAAGGGCACAAAGCTGAAATTACTCATCTATAATTTCATATTAAGCCATTATCAGTGACAGAAACAAAACTCAAAGAATCTGAGCTACAGCTACATGCAGAAATGAATAGTCTCAATTTTCTTACAAAAAGTAAAGCTTAGTAGAAAACTTTGTTTATAGAAATTAAGATTTACCCTGAGGCAATAATTTTGACTACATAGCTCATTTTATTAATGAGAAAGTATTTATCTTTATTGTTAACATTTACATGTTGTAACAAGCTCTATAAACTGCAAAATACTGGTTTGGAGGTTAAAATGCTCTACTAGAAAATGAGAAAGAGACGTTAACACACAAAGCTGGATATGGACAGAAAATGCTTCTGTTAAAGAACAATTGAGTCATTTCTGTGATATCTTACGTTAGCTGTTTAGGGACGTAAATGTTTTAAATATTCTGACAGTAAGGGCCTATAAGATGCTCACACCAAAGTTTTCTGTGCCATGCTGTATCAGCGGATAAAACAGAGGCATTTTTTGGTCACTAATCTGAGATGAGCCCTCATAACTCACAGCACTGTACACACATTCTGAAATGCAGTGTGTTTGGTAAGGTGTCTAAAAGTGCAATTTGGACAGGGAAGGACAGTCTCGTATGACTTGGTTCCATCAGTCAGGACATAGAGCATCTATCAAGGTAAGCATATCTACAACATGCATTAGAGATTTTTTTTTTTTCTTTTTACTACAAACTGTGGTTCTGTGTATATATCGCTGTAAAATCAAAGACCTGCCAGGCCTCTTTGGCGTTTTCATCTTGACCTTGATTCATATGTGTTAGTTCCTCCTACTAAAGTACATAACCCTCAACTTTTTTGTCAATGAGGAAAGGAACTCAAAATTAAAGAGAGACTATGGGTCTGCCTATAGTGGCTGTTCCAAAAATTAAACAACTGAATTCCACTCAGCAATTATAAACCTCAAGCATCATCAGTGGATTCCAAACTGAATAACCATGAGAATAAATAACTTAGATGGTTAACCAGTATCAGAAGGAAAAATGTTTTCTTCAAGAGAATGCATAGGATCATATTTACCTTTCAGAACTGGAAAAAACGTTCTCTGCAGACTGTCTCACAGACATGCACTATTTCATGGTAGCGCAGAAGTGCTTCAACTGACTTAAATAAATGTACCCACAGTGCTCTGTCAGGATGTTATCAGCAGCTGCCACCTGCTTAATCTCCCTAGCTTTCTTTACTTTTGTAATAGAAAGAACAAACTCTACCCTATGCATGGGTAGATGTGAAACTATGTATGTAACTTCTATCAAAGATTTCTAAGCCTCCTACTATTACTGATCTCCACATTTTTCAAGCATTTGCCCACACACAACCTCTGAGGCAACTACTATCACCCCCACTTTACAGAAGAGAAAACTAAAGTGCAACAAGAGCTCTCATTCCAATACAAGTCAACTGCAAGTCTCTAATACATTTTAGTGCTAAAATTACATAACTGTGCTTACACTGGGAATCTTTTAACACAACAGAGAACAGAATTAAGCTGACTCCATGTCCTGGACCTGACTATAAGCCTTAAAAACTGCAAGAAATAATATAATTGCTCAATCAAGGAGAGAATTCAAGGCCTAAAACTATGACTATCAAATTTTATAGCATGCAGAGAACTGAATGACTAAGAAAATTATAGAAAAATATATTTCTGCTTCAAGTATTTGGGTTGGGATTTTGTTGTGCCAACATTCTTCTTATTACCAGAATACTTACTAAAATCACAAGACCACCACAAGTGATCCCATATGATTTTCTTGTACTTTATACTCATTTAAAAAAAAATAACAGTAATTTACATACTTCTAAGAAATTAAATACCCATCTTCTAAAATTAACACTAGCTTTTTATTAGAAGCCCAATGTAATGCTAACTGAAATATGGGACATTTTTCACAAGTTCAAAGACCACTGTATAAAACTATATGTATCTATTATAAAAATAAGAAATACGTACTTTCCCTTAGTTCTTTAGATTTTTCACCCTCTGAGACAGGGCTGAGAATCCCAGGTTCCTCTGAGGCCCCAGAACATTTCTGCCACTTCCTTTCAGCAGCAGGTTACAAGAACTTTTCCACTGTATAAAAGAGAAACCATATTTCTTTAAAAATCATAAAGAGCTTCGTTATTCCAGAATAATAAACATGTAACAGATAATGTCAGATCTCTGAAGGCACTAAGGTCACTACAAGTCTGAATTTAAGCTCCAAATTCTAAGAGGTGATTAATTAACGGATGGGTAACCTGAAAAATGGAATTCACAACACTGTTTCTTTAAAAAACAACAATTAGTCTTAAACAGTTTAACAAATTGATATCTTCAGTGGAAAAAAAAAAAATATCTTACTGGCAATGAGAGAATTTAGGCTAAGAAACAAAACTAAGCAAAACCGAAGCAGGAACACTCCTTGGAGACTTGTGCTCAAAGCAGTTAGGGAGCACAAGCCACAAACCACCATGCATACATTTCAGACAAGTGAGTCAGCTGGTCAGCTAAAGGTCCTGCCCACCCTGTATCCTCTGCACAAGTCTGGATATCTTGAATAGACTGAGCATGGGGAACAATTAAATTAACTAAAGCAGTTTAAATCCCCCTGGCTTTCTATAGTGCTTGGCTCCTAAATAATTTTAAGCATTTTTGAAAAATGTTCCTTATAGGCCTAGTGCACAACTATTCAGGGAGAAGAAAACTGGGAAAGAAAACTCAGTGTCTGGACATACTTTCAAGTCACTCAACAAGGACATTGAGATTTCACAGCAGAAGTTTGATTACAGTTACAAAGAGTAGAAATATCTGTCAAAGCTGGAAAATAACTTTTATAAAAGAATGACAAAGCAAGCCTAGCAGCCTAAAGCCATCATAATGTGGATTTCACTGAGATACTAAACAATACAATGCAAGCTTTCTCAGTGCATTAAAAACACTGCATCTTATAAATTCTTATTATTTAGTTTGTTTAGATTATAATTTCAGTGGAAAGACAAGCGTAAGTTAGCGTTAATGAAACCCTATGACTAAATAACAAGCATGGGACTCCTGGAATTTGGACTTTCTCTCCGGTCTGGAGATCTTCCAGGATCCTTCCTATCCACTCCTACATCTGAGGAAGCACGCTTTTGTTTAAGCAGGATCCTTTGGGAATGATGAATCGAAAAACATTACTTCTTGCTAACAACACCCTAGCAAATAATTTTGATCCTGAACATGACCTACTATGAATAAACTTTGTTTACAACTACTTTCTTTGCCCTGCTAGTTGTGATAATCAAATAATATACAGTACGTACTCTAGCATGAGACTTGCAAATGCAGGAGAGTAACTCAGGATCTTCCAGGTTTCCCGTGAAGTACATGACAGTTTTATGGTGAATTCAAATCATGGTATGAGATTTCTGAAATTTCCTAATGCAAACTGTGACATTGCCTTTGCCAGAATATCGATGAGCAGGGATTGCTCAACTAGAGCTCAGTTTCAGGAGGTGTCAGCTCCTACTGCTTTCTTTAGATACATCATTCTTTACTTCAATCTGCATGAATAATGACTGGAAACCCAGCTGCTAAACCAGCTAGTCCATCTGTTACCCCCCGTTAATAAACGTATAATTATGTTCACTCTCACTAAAGAGCTCATGATTCACTAGGATTGTCTGTTGAGAAGACATCTACGGAAGTATATTACGTGCATATGCAAATGTGGCCATGGATCCCACCTTTGGTAGCACAGACACATTATTTGGTATCTCTTCTGTCTGATGATAACATGAATCTGGTCCTCAAGGAGCAAATTTTCAGCTGAGATTGCACTAGAAAGCTTAATAAGATTTAAAGCCAAGGGGCCATAACAAATCCCAGTGTTGATACAAGATTTCTGTCAGTGACAAGATCTGACCTTTCAATACCTCTCACTACAATGTTTCATGTTCAGAACACAAATAATCCCAGACAGAGCAAGGTTACCACCAGTCTACAAATATACAAATTAGGTATGAGATCACAAATTAAATGTCTTTTTGCCCTACCATAACCAAAGAGAAAATTCTCAAACACTGTATTCAGGTACACAAGTTTTAAAGAGCACAAAATGTCAAATTTTTTTCCTTTAGTACAGTTTCTATCACTGCTAAGACAACAATCCTGGATTTCTGCTATCTTGTTTCACAAAAAGAGGGGGCTGATTCAGCGTTTCCAACCCTTTGCTTATCTGAAGTTAATGAAACAAAATGTGTTTCCTGTTTTCATTTGGTGAAACAAGTCAATGATTTTCACTGGAGGAACCACTGGATTCCTTTCCTCATATGCCTTGATGGGGAACATCCATATGAATCGCTTTACCATGGGAATTGATGATTTGTTTCTTAAATTCATAGTTCCAGTCATACAACACTTAAGGCAAATAGCGTCTGAGGAGAGGCCACCTGACTGGGGACTATCTGATTCTATAGCAGCAGATTAAAATAATGATGAACCAGAGCAAATAACACGGCCAACTATTCAGATGTGTAAAACTCTGCCAAACTCTGCCACGACCACATGACAGGAGATACCAATGCGCTCACAGACTTTTCTTTATATTCAAGCATCAGGTAAATCACAGATGAACAAAATCCTCAGAGACAGGGACATTTCAAGCTGTAAAGGCCAGGAGCTCTGGGGGGCAGGTAGCACTGTTTGGCTCCATAGTTGCCTAATGTCTGCATAAAGAAATCTTGGCATCTGATCAAGAGACACTCAGATGCTGTTACTGCAGATATTAAATAACAGTATCAATTTTTAAAATTGTCCTTTGATTGAAATTAACAGTCAAAAAAACATTTTCTGAGTTTTGGGGGTGTTTTTTTTGAACAGGATTAAATTTGGTGAAGTGGAATAAAACAAGACTTGCAGCAACTAAGAGCAAGGGGAACAGTTTCTCCTAAGAAAAGCCTTCTTAGTTAAAAACTACTTTTGTCAAAACTGAACTTTCCAAGTGGTTTGAATACACAGGTAATCTGAAACTAAATACTTGCTTCTGAGATGACAAATATTTTGGGTTTTTTTTAAAAAGACATTTAAAGCCTGTGGAAAATAATGTCCTACCTTCCTGAAATTCCCACATACCAAGACATCTTTTCCACTTAGGTTTGCAAATATACTAAGACTTAATTGCATTACTTAAAAAGTATACACATTCTACAGCTTTCTTGATACACATTCCAGATCCTTAATAAAACCATTAATCCATAGTATTATTTCTTCCATCTAGACCTAAAGCCATTTTTAATGGGAAATCCAACTGTGCCAGCCCAAACCTGTGTTTATGTTCTTTCTTCAGTCCATCCCGTTTTTTTTACAACCAGAGGTTTATGGGTCCACACAAACTGCTATCACTCATTTAAAAAGGCCTCTGGTTATTATTGTGGCACCGTCAAAATCGCAAATCTAAGAAGCATCCTCAATATTTTCTACCCAGCATGGGTGGACAAAACTTGAGAGCATTAGGGTGGGTTGACAAGAGGCTGCATTTACATAATTTAGCTGGGATATTTGTAAGTGTTGCATTATTTCTACAGATAATATTGCCCCGGTATATGCTACCACAGGAAGAATTAATGTACATTTAGTCTTTCAGAAAAATCCCTTTAAGGATATTCTAGACAGTTCTAGACAATTTACAATATTCCAGACAAGTGAAGGCTTGTCTTTTTCAAGCGGTGCCTCCATTTGTTCATATATAATCACCATGGAAACAAGTTTGAGAAGTGATACACACAAACCCATTAAAATTCGCACAAATTATTGCTTATAATTTGTATTATTTACCTACGTAAGAAATACTGATGAAGAGATTATTGTAAAACCTAAGAAGATCAGTAAAATGATCGCTATTTTTTTCTGCAACAGTATGAAAGCAATGGGCATGATCACTGATCGTTTCTTTGAATCGGTTTGCACCATAACATTTTCCTCACTGCTGTAGCTTGGACTGTACTAACCTTTAATCAGCCTTGAGATTTTTTTAACGGACATCGCTAGGCTGCGAACAGCAGCATACCACAGCACCGCCTTTCCAGCAGCGCCCTGAGGACCACCCTGCCCATCTCCTCCCAGTGCTCTCCAAAGGCGCCTTCCTACCCCTCAGAAATCATCCACCTCTAAGACCCCGCGACAAACGTGAAGGATTCGGCGAGCTGCTGCCTCAAACCCGGGCCGGCGCAGCCCTGCGGGCTCCCACACGAAGGCAGCCCGTGCCTGTGCGGGCCGGGCCGGGGGAGCCCTCGGCCGCCATCGTCCTCCCCCCTCACCTCCCGGCCCCGCCGC
>NW_020799110.1:10190666-10211193 GCF_003259725.1 Athene cunicularia | reverse complement strand
GCCCGCCGCGCCGAGCCCCGCCTTACAGCGGTGCCTTGCGGGAGGGGGGCGCTGTGCGGGGCCACATGCGGGCCTTGGCTCGTCGGCAAGGGGTAATTTTTTAATCGACAAAGCTCTCTACCCGTGGTTAAGCCGTGTTTTTCTGGGAGGGCGTTTTCTTCACTGCGAGCCTCGCTGTGCCGTGGAGGCTTGGATGATCTTCTGTCACGTTGGGTTAGCGGCAGCCGAGCTGGGGGGAGAGGGTAGGAGTCCCTCCATTGGCAAAATATCAAAGCACCTGCTAGAATGATCCGTCACGGGTTCCAGATAAGGCTTTTGGCAGCCCGTGTGAGTTGCTCCTGTATTAACAGCTTGTTGTATTTGGTGACAGAGACCATGGCGGCCCAGAGGGAATGGACCCTGATGGTGTCATTGAGGTAAGCCTGTCCGAATTGACTAGAGACCTTAACTACTGATCGAGATAAATGCTGGATTTAATATTTTCTGGTTTTTTCTCTATTACAGAGCAATTGGAATGAGATTGTTGACAATTTTGATGATATGAATTTAAAAGAATCCCTTCTAAGGGGCATTTATGCTTATGGTTTTGAGAAGCCTTCGGCTATTCAGCAGAGAGCTATTATTCCATGCATCAAAGGTATGCAGGTGATTCATTTGTTGATATCAACATTGGATAATTAGGAAAGTGTTGTAAAATGCATACACTATTTTATTAGCGTGTGATGATACATATTTTAATATTTATTGAACGAGTGATATGATGGTACACCATCTTTCGGGACTGACCTGAAATGGAGAGAACTCTTAATATCTGATCACTTATTTCAAAGGGAATAAAATAAAACTGAAAACATGAATGACCTGTGTGGGAGCAGTAAATGTGTATCCTACTTTTT
Organism: Athene cunicularia; assembly: GCF_003259725.1. NCBI lineage: Eukaryota > Metazoa > Chordata > Aves > Strigiformes > Strigidae > Athene > Athene cunicularia. Next base: position 10,210,297 of record NW_020799110.1, on the reverse strand, counting down.
TTAGGGTATGATGTGATTGCTCAAGCTCAGTCAGGTACTGGCAAGACAGCCACATTTGCTATTTCCATCCTGCAGCAGTTGGAGATTGATCTCAAGGAGACCCAAGCACTAGTATTGGCCCCTACCAGAGAACTGGCTCAACAGGTATTGATAGTGTAGTTAAAAAAAAAAAAAGCTGCTTGTGTGTTGCATAGGTTTCAGGTTTCACAACTGTTAGACAATAAACAGACATCTTAAGGGGCTGTAACTAATATCCATTCAGAACCCATTTTGTGTTGAGTAATGGGGGATATAAACTGGCTTCTGTCCCACAAGTTCTCTGCCTGCTCTCAAAGTTGAGTTGATGCATGTGGAGGGTGGTGGGGCAGGGATGAAGGAGCCAGCGGCTATGCTGCGTCTAGTTCTGAGGAAGCATCTTCAGCAGAAAAACAAAATACAAGATACATTATTAAAGCACAGTGTTCTGAGTGGAAACAAAACTTTTTGGAAGCTATTTCAACTTGCGTGCAGTTGTGCAACATGAAAACTGCAGTGCGCATGTGGTCACTTCATTGTTTTTGTATTTTTGTGATGTTTTCCTGACTGAATGTTGTTGCATGTCTACTACACCTTCAAGACCTGGTATTCTGTTGTACTAAGTGGGAGTGTTTCAACAAAATGCTTACAGGATACTTAATTTTGGGGATGAATGTATATCAGTAATGCAGGTTCTGAAGATGAAATCTTGAACAGAAACTCAAAATAGAGTAGAAGATAGATTATATACAATTTATTGTCTTTTTCAACTACAATACATACTGAGATGCCAGTGCTAGTGAAGATTCTTTCTAAACATACTAAATCAGACAGGAAATTATAAAGGCAGATAGATCAGTGAAACTAGAACCTCTGATCAGAAGGTTTAGCCTTTGTTCTACTCTGAAGATATTGGTGAGGTGAAATTTGTTTCAAAGCCTGGCATACAGCAGTGCACTTGTACACTTACGTAAACTTCATACAGGTGCTTAGAATGCAGGCATTAACAGTTGAAAACGTGAGTTCTGAAGGCCCTGCTTTTAAAAAACTCAAATGCATGATAGTCACTTCTTTAAGTTTGACTAGTAAGGGCAAAAATGGAGCTTCAGTGCCCTTCTGAGTTAAGCTTTCTAGTGAACAATAAGAAGCAGTTGGGCAAAATCATTAGCAACTGTTTTCTAACCATAGGAGCTGCATAGTTCTTGTGCTGTCTTAGCTTTCAAAATCTATAAACAGCAATGATAACTGGGCTTAATCTTTAATATATCAGGAACTACTACTAATTGACAGGTTTTATTTTAGATTCAAAAGGTAATTCTGGCCCTTGGAGACTACATGGGAGCAACATGCCATGCTTGCATTGGTGGCACAAATGTTCGCAATGAAATGCAAAAACTTCAGGCTGAGGCTCCACACATTGTGGTTGGAACTCCAGGGCGTGTGTTTGACATGTTAAACAGACGCTATCTTTGTAAGTATGAGTTTAATTTTGCTCTTTAATAAATTTCCAATATAAATTTCACGCATTTGCTGTCATTGTAGAGGGCTGTACTGGAAAACTTAGTCCTAAAGGAGGGTGACAATAATCAAAGTATTTTGTTGATTTCTGAAAGTTAATGAGATATTACTTTTTTTATAGCACCTAAATGGATCAAAATGTTTGTTTTGGATGAAGCTGATGAAATGTTGAGCCGTGGATTTAAGGATCAAATTTATGAGATCTTTCAAAAATTAAGCACAAACATCCAGGTAAAAAAAAAACTTCTGCATGGTTAAATTCACGTGTGCAGCTTTGGTTACAGTGTAGCTGAGAACTGCTGAATTGTCTAAATCAAACTTGGTGTCCTAGGTACATGCTAATACGAAGTAATGCATTCTAGGTTGTGTTGCTGTCAGCTACCATGCCAATGGATGTGTTGGAAGTGACCAAAAAGTTCATGAGAGATCCCATACGTATTTTGGTGAAGAAGGAAGAACTGACTCTGGAGGGTATCAAGCAGTTCTACATTAACGTTGAGAGAGAGGTTGGTATCTTGTTGTACTTGCTCTGGCTGGAAGAGTTAGGTTAAAGTTCTCTTACCTTCTTGTTAAAGCACTGTGCTAAAATTACGGAAACCAAGGCTCAGCTTTGGTTTCTGTAATAATGCTAGTAGAGTATACGCAAGAAGAAGAAAAATGATGCACTGGATCAAAAATGACTAGGGTGGACCTCTTTCTTAATGTCCAGTGTCCTGTGTCTTAAGATTTGGTGCAACAGTTGCTGCAGAAACTCTGCTTAGGGTCTTGTTCCAACATTTTGGGTCATACTGACTGTAAATGCACACTACAGCGCACACTTCATTGGTTGTTGCTTTTAAGTTCCATTCTTGGCTTGGGATTCTTGTTACTTACTGAACTGTCAGTGGCATGATGCATTTCCTCGTTTACTTCTATGCAGGAGTGGAAGCTGGATACTCTCTGTGATCTGTATGAGACACTGACTATTACACAGGCTGTTATTTTCCTGAACACAAGGAGAAAAGTAGACTGGCTTACAGAGAAAATGCATGCCAGGGACTTCACAGTCTCAGCTCTGGTAAGAAAATACTTCTGAAATGCCACGTACATACTGAAAAACAAATTATAATGAGCTATTTTGGAGTGAAAAGCAGGAAAGTTATAATATAGCTGTGTGGTGCTGTATTATCGTTCCCCCTGCTTAAAGAAAAATGCTTCCTTCTATCCCTACCTGCTTTGTTCCCACGGCAGGTAGGGACGCTGGGTTTCATACATCGCTTTTTTAAAGGATACTCCCATCTGGAGTATTGCAGTTGTAGTAATTTCCACTTTTTAACTCCACAGCATGGTGACATGGACCAGAAGGAACGGGATGTTATCATGAGAGAGTTTAGATCAGGATCAAGCCGTGTCCTGATCACCACTGACTTGCTGGTGAGTATCTTACACCAAACACAACTCTGTTTAAATCTGCCAAAAGCTTCATAACTGAGTGAAGGTTCTTGTAGCCTGAACTATTTGAAGCTTCTTGGAAGAGTAAAGACTGCGTTCCACTATGGACTACACAGTTGTAGTTCATCACTAACCATGTAGTCGACAAAGAACACAAGGTAAATAACTTAACCTGAAGCCTGTGACTTGCACTGAAGACTCTGTGTTGCTTTTTCAGGCTCGTGGCATTGATGTGCAGCAAGTGTCACTGGTTATAAATTATGACCTGCCGACCAATCGTGAAAACTACATTCACAGGTTAGTTGCCTCTATCCTCTAGTTGGTGTGCTACACGGAATGTCACCTCCTCTACAGAAGTCAGCACAGAACCTCACCTCTCTTTCCTTTTAGTCCTTACCAGTAGCAGGTGGTGTTACGCATCCATTCATACAGTACCTGCCAAAAAGCTAGCAAGAAATAAAACCAGTTGTGTGGTCTGCTTTAAAAAAAGCCCTGACATGCACAGCTGTGGCTGTCAAATGAGGGAGGAGCAGAACTTTCAGACAACAAAACAAAGCAGTGGGAAAACTTAGATGTGTGATGGGTTCAGTGATGGCTGATCATTTGCTGAGATCTGGGGAAATAGAAATTGCCAGCTAGTGAACTCAATTTTTGCTGTGTAGGCTGTGGAGTATGATGATGAAAGCCCTTACTGGTGTAGCACCTTGATATTGTAGGTCCTGGCTAATTGGCAGCTGTTGCTGCTGCTCAGTGACTAGACTTTAATACTTGTAGCAAATGAGTTGTACAGGGCTGCCTTTGCTTGCAGAGGCCCAGCTGTTGGGTGCTTTTTGTGCCTTGTTTGCTTTTGGTGGCTCCTCTTACAGTGGGATTCTTTGTGTGTCTTCTGGTAGCAATTTGAGTTTTGTTTCCCTAGGCTTAGTTAACTGCTTCTAGTGACTGTCCCTAAATTAAGTAAACTGTGCTTTGTTACTTGATGTAAAAAAATACAGGAGTCGATAGCAGCAGTTGATGACACAAGATGGTGCTCAGAAACGGCGTTGACGTAATTTAGGACGTGGATTCGTAAGCGGCACAGTTTGAATAAAGCGAGTCGGTATTTATATATTTCTTTTGTCATGATTATTCACTAAGTTTTGTGAGCCATTTTTGTGTATTTAGCTCTTGCTGACTAGGTGCTTTACTGTGCAGTCTGCAGGGAGGTAGAACCGATGGTGGGTGTAACAAGTACTGCGATGTGTTAGTGACTGACTTGGGCTTACACAAAAATGTTGAGCTTAGTTTGGTTTTTTTAGAAAGAAAAATCCAAGTTTTCCCACTGGAAACAGTTATGTTGAATTAAAATTTTTGAGTGTGCTGTTCCATGTTACTGGATATAATTGGATTAACTTGGGAACAGTCTGATTTTTGAACAAGAGCTTATCTTTTGTATGCCCTGTGCCTGGCATTGGATGCATGTGGTGCGGGTGTGTTGGCTGAACAGAGGGAGGGAGGCTGAGCTGGGACTTCATACCCCAGTACCAACCATTAAATACAGATCTTACTTTGCAGCCCAAAGCGTAACCTTTTCTGCTCTGCTACTTTCCATAGGATGGACATTTCTTCTGTACTGTTGGCACTAACTGCTAGTTTTTCCTGACCAGACATGACTTTGGTAGCAGCTGGTCCTGTAAATACAGCATAAACTGGCCAGTGACAGACAAAAGAGCAGCAGTTAATAAATGGATCTTGCAAGCAAAGCAGATTAGTGTTGTTAACCTGCATGTAAATGTGTTCTCTCTTTGTGCAGAATTGGCCGGGGTGGTCGTTTTGGCAGAAAAGGTGTGGCTATAAATTTTGTCACTGAAGAGGACAAGAGGATCCTGCGAGACATTGAGACTTTCTACAATACTACAGTGGAGGAGATGCCGATGAATGTGGCTGATCTCATTTAATCCCTGGGATGAGGTGGTTTGAATGCAGTGCTCGCTGTTGCTGAATAGGCGATTCACAACGTGCATTGTGCTTCTTTCTTTGGGGATACATTGAATCTTGTCTCAATGCTCATAACGGATCAGAAATACAGATTTTTGATAAGCGAAGCGACTTTTTGTCGTGAGCTCTTGTGGGGGAAGCCATTGGCTTTATCCACTTTAGGGTTAGACTGTTGGGGTTGGGTGGAAAGTCATGGGGTCTGTAAATTTTTTCTTTATTAGAAATTTATTTCCTAGTTCCATAGAAGTGGTTGTATTAGATGTTCTTTATCATTTAATAATTTACTTATGGACTAAAAGATATAAGTGCTGTATAAAGTCAGCCAATTATGTTAAACTAGCCTACCTTCCTTTATTGTATGTATGTAACACTTCAGATTGAATTGGAAAGGCCTTTCAAAATCTCTAAACTTTTATAAGAGCATTAAAATGCATTTTTGTTTCATATGTATTTATTCAATAAAGTATTTAATTAGTGGTAAGTGTGATCTGGACCCTGTTGCTAAGCCCCAGCAAGCAAGCAATCATACTATTGTCTTAGTTAGGGTTAAACCCAGTAAAATTTGCCATATTGCACATGTCTTAATGAAGTTTGAATGTTCAATAAAATACTTCTATATTCACTTAAATTGTAAATATTTGCTTCTTGTTTAGAAAGGGGGTGTCTTGCTCAGTGGGAGGGTGAGGCCTCCTGGTCCAAGTCTGAAGTGAGGGAGGCTATCCCCTCAGGGGTGATAGACATGTGTCCAATTCCCTTTCATCAGAGTAGAACAGCTTAATAATGACAGCCTTGATTAAAAAGCCCCCCTTGCCTGCATTGTTCATATTCATTACCTCCCCAAGGCCCTTGTTCACTGCATTCAGGATGGCAGGGCAGTCCTGGGGGTGTCAAACAGCATACAAAGCATCTCAGCTCCCCCAGGCTGTGTTTTTTATAGAGGTAATACCTTCAAAGACTAGGATACTCTATAAACAACAACCAGAGGATGACTTGCCCTTCACCCCACATTTTTTCTTACAAAGCTTGGGTGAAAAAAGTTTTGCAATACACTTGGTGGTACAATGGAGGTAGCCATGCACCCTCAGGAGCTGGGCTCAGCCTGAAGCCTCATGCAATGGTTTTGCCAAGTCAATACTTTTCAATAAGCAATGTGGGCTTTCCTTTCTCTGCTTTCAGTTGATAACATGCATGTGTACACATTTTTGATACATTTGCCTTTTCATATATAAATCAACAAAAAGCTGCAAAGCATGAGCACTGCTGGCCCCTCAGCAGTCAGTGATCTCCTTAACCTTGTGTAAAAAAAAATGAAAGAAATACTCCAACAGGAACTTTGCAACTGCTGAGCAGTCCTTTTATTGCAAAAAACAGTACAAAAGTCAACAGGTCCCTGCTCAGAGCCTCTGCCAAACAAAAAGCTGCTCTACTCTGTATTTAAGTGTTATGGGTGAGCTGCTGCATCACAAGGGCACAGAGACTCACCAGCTGCAAGTATTCATCAGCACCATCTGCCAAGCATTTGTCTACTTCCTGCAAACAGAAAAGAGAAGGTAAAACCCTCTTAAAATGGTGGTGCTCAGGCCAGCCCTCCCTCAGCTTACAGTGGAGAACACCAAGATGAAGTTTGCCAACTGCAACAAATTCTCCAGCCATCGCACACTAGATAACCATCATACCAAACCAGGAAAAATGACCTCTCCAGCCTCCATCTTCTTGAGGAGGCCAAGACCTGGCAGGTGATACACAAGCAGGGATGCACATTTGCTCTGCAATGAATGCTAGGAGCATCACTCCACAGGTCATCACCACACTGCCTTTCTCCAGTGAATTCAGCAAAACCTCCACCAGTTATCTTTTGTTCTTGGCCAAAATTTAGCAGGTTGATTAGCTTTTTTTTTTTTTTTTTTCTTCTCTGAAAAGGCATTATTTTACACACCAGAACAAACCCTTGAATTTTGTAGCTCCTAATTTTTTAAGTACTGACTTAATCTCACCTTAATTTTCCCTCCCACTTTACACATTAAATAAAAAGCCAACCCCAAACCAACAAACCTCTTGCTTGAGTCCCATTAGAACAGTATAATATGGCTAGTAATTCACTTACTGGATTTCAATTCCTTCTCATACAATTTCTCAGGACAAAAAATTTAGGTTCTACCAAGAAACATTCAGAACTAGAAAATAAATCACATATGTACTTCTTGGGAGAGAGTGCATAAACAAAAATTAATCACTGGATATCAGTGTGTTTTTTAACTGAAGCTACAGACTTACCGCAAGTTTCTCGACTATGACAGATTTCTGCTTGTCACTGTAATCTTCGCTCTCAACAATAGTATCATGCAGCTGGTTTACAAGCTGAGCAACAGCATAGCCTTCATTTATGAGATTCTGTGTCAGGGAGAGAGGAAAATGGAAATAATTCAGCAGCAGAAACACCACAAACTGGAAAACCAATCTGAAAAATTCCACCTGAACCAAAAGACTACTGAAATGTATTCCAAAACTTCTAAAGTTTAGAGGACAGCTCAGCAGTTTGATACAGTCCAGCATCCTGCCCAACAGTGACCCAAAGCAAGCACCTAAGGAAAGGCTGCAAGAGCACGGCAGGCATATAGCAATAATTTTGCCCAAATATTCTTCCAGCTTCTGACAATTTACATCTCAGGGATTTTGTGAGCTAGAGACATTTTAAGCATTTAACAACCTTCACTGAACCTAACCAATCTTCTAAAATTAGGAAAGCTTAGCATCCACAGCGTCATGTGGCAGCTTCACAGCTCTCACATTTTAAAGTGCCACCTACTTTATTTTCTTCATCTGCTAGTTGCTAGCCTCAGGCATAGAGATCTAAGGCCAAAACTTTTTCAATAAAATAAAAACCATGGCAACTAAAGATAGCATTTTTTTTTTTAATCAATAGTGTCAAGTTATAAAAACAGCAATTACCAAGAACAGTAGTCCATGAAGCCGTTTAGGCAGAGAGAAGTTTATGGAAACAGAAAAAGAGATGGTGCAACCTTATTTTTCTGTACAGCAAAATAAACACCCATGCTTTACAGAAGTATGTACTCAAATTGTGTCAACTGCATATTGAGCATATTTGAAACAAACCCCCACTATGAAGTACCTACTTGAGAAACTGGAGAGCAGTTCCAGACTACTACATTAGATTAGATCATGGTTTGATGAAATACTATACCAGGTTGCAAGGATTTAGAAAATGTGTATCATCACCTCTTAATCATCTTTCAGACATCATGACAAGTAAATGTGAAAGTCTAAGGCAGTAATATCTGCACAAGTCCTTGTACAACAATTCTAAGATCTGCTGCAAGTTTACATGAGAATAAATCCAGACTCAAAACCAGAGATCCTGCCAAAACTATCTGATGAGTCTCATCCAGATAAAAAGCAGGAGACTGACCAATACAGGGTTTTTTTCATACAGGCATAGAACATTTCACTGGAAGGGAGAATGGTATTATGGCATGCTCCCCTCTGTCAGGGACCAATCCTTGATTTAAAGTCCAGTTCAAGACTGCCTGAGCCTCCTTTAAACCCATGAGATCAGGAATTTTCCATTCTTCAAAGAGAGGAAAAACCTTTTGTGTATTAACATAAATCCATCTCTAGAAATCCAGTAGTTTGTGCCCTGCAAGATCTAGTTTAAGACAAATTAATCACTACTGTACTGTAAGATTAACATGAAATATTGTAAAACTGAAGCCTTATTACAGCTTTATTCAGATACTTCTCATCTAACACAGGTTCCATGTAATAAAGAAGGTGACAAGTCCAGAGACTAGTCGAGTCCACTGAAGAGACAGTTCTAAAGGCCTGAGCCAAGCGTCTCGCTAGGAACTCCTAGTCTGCCTAATTCAGCCTAACAGCTCCACATGTGATCAGTTTAGCTCAAGGGAAAACCAGAGTCACACTGGTAGGGAATCCTATTTCCAGCTCTTCCTCAAGAGGTAAAGATCAGAATACTAACTGGTAAAGACATGCCTCCTGAAATGTGCATCCTAACTGACCTGGGGACAAATGTTCTTCAGCTGCAGACCCGCAACAAAGGATTCACAGGGCCATGACCTAGAAAAATATCCAGGCTACAGCACTAGAAGGACTCTACCTTTGCCAGTGCTTCCAGTTTCTCAAATGAACCACTCCGGCAGACAGACAGCAGTTCATCAGTTGTTTCTTTAGGGATGACCTGTAAAAAGAAGTTACATTCCATAATTTCAACTTTGTAAATTTAAAATTGAAGTTGATGCTTACAAACAGATACAAACTGTTTATGAAGGAGGCCATTTTAGCATTTAATTCCTCTAGACACCCAACCACTTTCAAGCAAGTATGTAAGACTAGCTAAATTTTATGAGCGAGTGCTAGGTTGTAATATTTGTCCTATATTGGTTATATTAAAACAAAAACTGTATAATGGTAGTGAATAGTCAAAGTCACCTTCATAAATCCAACACAAAAATCACTTATTCAGGACACTAAGCAGAAAACCTACGTCAACAATTAGATCAGACAATGCTTTCTGTACCATTGTACACCTAAGCAAAACTGCAAATCAGTCTTCTCTCCGGTGATGCACTGGGAACATACAAAAATAGCCCAATGCAACAAGATCAGACAGTAAATGAGAAGGAAAAACGTTGACAGATGCAATTATTTAGCTCTGAGCAGGGAAGCACTGCCCACATTCTCTCTTCTACTCATTGTCTTTCCTGTCAGTTGAGTGTCTGGACAATTTGGTTTCAAAGTTTCTTTACTAATCTTTTGTAGTAAGGTCACTCCAGGGTCACAGAAGTTATGTATAACCAAGAACATGAAGACTTTAATGAAGATGAAAAGTTGGGTTCCTCTGGTTTAAACAAGCATTATTCAGTAACATAATTCCATGCTTCTCTTTCCTATCATCACAGTCAACTACTGCCAGGTTTCTCAGAAATTGCAATTTACAGATACCTGTAAGCGAAATCCAGCTCTTTTCTACAGCTAGATACACAAAACCAAACAAGTTCACTGAGAAGATTGTTTAAAACTGTTCTGTAAAGCATGCACAAGTGGCAATTACCTCTGGTTCCATCAAAGTGAAAACCTCTCAACCCTTACAATCAGCTATGATGGTAACACCTTCAGGGGAATTGTGTCCTAAAGCGCATTTATTTTTCAGCTCCTCAATTCCTGATCTCACATTTTGTGCTTTAGGGGGTATTTTGTTGCTACATCTTCACACAAATTTTACTAAATGCATTTCCTCCCAGGTTTCTCCTGTCCCTGTCAGTATTTTCTATGTCATTCCAAAACTGCTGTTTTGCTAAAAAGCAAGGTCTATACACATCCTTGAAGAGACATCATCACGGTGAATGTGAAGCTGAAAATGAGCTGCTACTGAAAAATCATTGCCCTGTGGTGTCTCCAAACCATATTTTGCAATGATTGTATTTAAATACACACACATACTTATAACATACACACACATGCATGCGCCAAAAAGATGTTCTAGTCTGTCCCACGAAAGGCAATACATTTTGTATTAATGGGGAGAAAAGTTCAACTTCAGTTTGAATTATAAGACTATTCTACAGTTTTTCTTGACTTACAGAATAAGTTGATAGAAACTTGCTATATATAAAGTGTACAGAACCAGTTTTTATAATTCTGGTGGATAATGTATCAGTACTATACTGCAACACTAATGGGTATAAACCAATTTTTTAATTAAATTTTGAGCAAAGGCAGATACAGGTAGCAACTAGACTTACTACACAAACTAATTAGAGGAGAAACTGTAAAGCATAGCTTACCCCAGCAATTTCAGTGACTATCTTCTCCGTGATCTCTTTTCCACCCATCAGGCGAGTGGCACTTTGAAGAAAAGTAATTGCTTTTCTTAAGTCCCCTTCTGACACTTTAACAAGGTATGATACTGCCTGAAAAATAATGTCAGAAAATGCCAAGTTACATGTTCACTGTTAATTAAAATCCAGTACTCTTTCTCAGCATGTTGATTTTAAAACATCAAGTAGTGCCTAAAGCAGATTGTCACAGACAGGCACAATAGTCAAGTTATAAAACAACCTCTTTATAAACATAAATGCATGCTGGCAATTTCGGAATGAAGCATGGTTTAAAGTAAGTATACTCAGCACAGAACAAAAAGCCCTACAATTTTGCTTCAGTTTTCTCTGGTGGATGTTTCTCTGGTTTTAGGAAGACTCTTAAAATCCATTCCATCAGTGAAAGCAAAATAATACCTAAATGAGTTTATATACTGTATTTAATACAACTGAGCAGTCTGGAAAAGTATGCTGACTTAGCCCATTTCACTGCAATGCAATTATGCCCTGGATTAAGCAATAAAATTACATGGCAACCATGAAGTTACCTCACTACTGATTTGCACATGTTCCTTCTCAGAAACGTCCAACAGCCTCTGCTGTTGGATTTTGTCTGACAAAGGCTTGAAGCGGAATTTGGAGCATCGAGATGTTAAAGGTTCAATTATTCTGAAAGAAAGGAAGGACAATGTTTGGTAAATGAATGCATGGGTCAAGTTCACAGAGACAAAACTATCAAGGCAGAAAAGGGCAACATAAGCTTACAACTGCAACACTGTAAAGAATAAAAGTTGAAAGCTAAACATTGTCTTCAGTCTTGTATTTGCATAGCTACCTCTCTATTAATTGAAAACTATGAAACCTACATATCAACCTCTCAAAGCAGGGGCTGGGGGGAGACTACAGAACAACAGAAGAGCAACAAGTCCAAATAAGCAACAAATTCCACACATACCTGCTGATGTAGTTACAAATAAGGCAGAAACGCGTTGTTTTAGATTCTTTTTCCATTGTGCGTCTCAGAGCTGCCTGGGCTGCTGAAGTCATTGAGTCTGCTTCATCCAGGATTACAATTTTAAAAGGAGGACAAATTTTGCCACTGAAAAGTAAGAAATCTATTAACCAGGAAACATGGAGTGTATGGACCAAGTAAAAAAAAAAAAAGTCACTGCAAACAGCAAGTCATATTTTACTTAAGTATTTATACCTGATAAATAGAACATATTCAGAGGTTCAATCTTTTTTATTATTTTTAGATAAAGGACTCATATTTGTAATAAAAGGGGAGACTGAGTTCCCGTAGAAAGACCAACACTTGAATACTGCAAAAGTCCTCTAAAATACATACTCTTGCTTTAAGTTTCTTCTTTTAACCACTAATGCAGCTCCTCCTTTTACAGGATTCCTGATTCCCTGAACTTTAAAGAACACTACAATTGATTAATTTCAGTACACAAGACCATTTCTTGCCAGATAGCCCTGGCATGCACTTTCTTCCTGCTACTTTCCACACATATGGATTCACCTGCACAAGGCTTCTCACCACCTAACACCAGAATCTTGTTAGCATCTTATAAACTAGAGCCCATCTTGTACCAGAGGCAGCAGATTAAAGGTACTAGAGGAGCAACTTCCACCAATTTACCCAAAGCAGCTTTTCTATGGTAGCCAGACAACACCTGCAAACGCAACAGCGTATCACCAAATCCAGAAGTCCTGATCTTCCCCATCTGTCTCTCCCTAACTGTAACAGCACTTAGTAAAAGCTCCTCCCAGGTGTTCAAACTCTCAACATGAAATTACATGACACCAAAGCTTAGCCAAAGCACTGTGTATGTTGCAAACTTCTGGGCAGTGTTGACCCATTATTTATATTAGAATTATAAACTTAACAAAAACAACCACATGTTTTGTCCTAAGCAAGAGGGGTTTGATCCCCCACTCACTCTGAGCGGCTTCCAGATGCAGTCAGCTGTGCAAAAGCCTTCACTTTTTCCCGAATCACTTGTATTCCGCGCTCATCAGAAGCATTTAACTCCAGGACTCTTTGTCGGAATAATTCAGGCCTGCAAAATTTTTATTATAACAGCTGCTAAATCTTGTAATAATACATTATAGAATACATCAACAACCATTCTGGCCTTTTTGAATGCCAGGTATTATTTTTGCCAGCATTACTAAATAACATACTTTAAGAGACAGTTGAGATCACTAAATGAATTTGGTATGCATTTCCATTAGCTATTTTTACAATTGCCTCCCAGACTGCAGAAAACAATGAAGTGTAAAATTACATCAGTTATTCAGGAAAAAAACAGTAGGAAGATGGCTTCATAAGTTCAGAGCACTATATTATACACCCTTCTACTTATACGCTGTGAGCATTGTGGAAGAACAAGCAAAAAATGCCAAGATCCAGTTGCTGCAGTGCTCTGCCATTGTAATACTACCAGCAAGAAGTATCTAGAGAGTATAATACTGGCAGTATTTAGCTGCAATACCTCTAAAGAAAGCCAGTGTACTCATTTTTTCAAGTTTTGGGAATTCAAATGGACACACAATGTGGATTTGTCTTCCTACTATTAGACTAGAAGTGGTTCTCTCCAAAAAACATGAGCCATAACAGGGAGCAGAGGGGGAGGTACTAAAGTCAACATAAGATTTCATTTTACATCAAACCACCTTCTTATCTGTTTTTGCTTATGTGTCACTGAATTAAAAACCTCAAAATACTCAAAGACTCCCAAGTGATACAAGTGAGTTGATGAATGTACACTTGCTAAATTTTAGTCTGACTCCCAATGTTACTTCCAGACACACTTCAGTGGGCATAACAAAAAGATTACAATTCAGACACTTTATGAAGTACTTTGAGATCTATGTGTAGCTAATGACTTACCAAATAAACCATTAAAATTGAAATTTCTTTACAGTTCAGTAAGGCATATCCAAACTATTTCTTTTCATACTCTTTGCTACATAGGGTTACGTGGCTGCCAGTCTCAAGTGTTGTAAGTCTATATTGGTAACAGAAATCACTGACTTGTGACTGGGCAAATGAGAAAGAAATCTCATGTTAGAGCTGAGTTAGAATGCAAAGATATTCCTGAAAAAGACCTAGAAGCTACATAAGAGGAGGCAATGACAAGAGGCACTCCATCACATGATTAGGAGACATGTGACAGTCAATTACACCAAAGCAACTTGATTCCAGCTTACCCATAGAGTTCTCTAGCAGCTGCTAAAATAGTGGAAGTCTTTCCAGTTCCAGGTGGGCCATAGAACAACAGATTGGGAAGCTGAAACAGCAAAGCACCATTTTTAAGAAAGACAAACCATAAACAGGAAAAGCTACTGAAAATCTGAGCACCTAATAAACCAGAAACTAATATCAAGTCTTCCACTTCTAGGTCATTGCACATAGTGCTCGACAACAGTTGCTGTTTATTATACAGCATGGACAGGCTGTTACATGGTGGTACCATCACATGTTCTATCAAAATTGATACCTAAATTTATATTTTATTTGTATATATTCCCTCCAGGTCATGTCTGAGATTACTAAAGCCTACAGAACTTACTGTTATGACTGCAGCGACATGCAAACTTATCCAAGGATGGTCCTCAGTCTGGATAACGCTAGCAGTGCAGCTGTGACAAAATCTGTCGCAGGTTAATCATCCCTTACTTTCTCATCTCTGTCTTTTCAAGCCACACTGAGAATTCTTTGCTGCCATTAACTCCACTGCAATAAGTACAAAGTAGCTTGTGAATGCCTGTGCTACACTGCAGTGAGTGTAATGCAGACACAGCCTAATGCTAATCACAGAGATGCTTGCAACAACTGACAGGAATGCATAGCACTAGCAAATCTCCACATCCATCCAAGAATTTTTCAAAGGAGGAGACCAGTGGCATTTCTTAAAGAGATTAGGTTAACTGGTCTTTCATATTAATTAAAAACCTCAGCATGAAAAATAGGAATGCATTAAAAAATATGCTGACACAGGAAGATCAAAGTAGCACAGCAAAGACTGCAGTAATAATTATAGGAAGACATTTAGCAGCACAAAGCATAAAATCTCACAATTTGGGAATGTAACTAAATATCTGCCAGATGTCTGGAATTCATGAGATGGAATAAAATAAAAGCTGACTTTGTCTGTCAGTCAGAGGAACAGTGTAAGCCTAACAGTGGTCCTAGGATATGCATTTTCAATATGGTTGAAAAATTATTAATACTAACAGAGGGCTAATAAGACTTCATCTGGAAAGCTACACACAGTTCAGGTCATCCTTAGTTAAGGATGATGATTCCAAACTGGGACAGGTTGTTAAAGGAATGAAGAGCCTATCTTATGAGAAGTGACTTTTAATAAAAGAGTTTGTTTTAGTTAGCTCAGCACAACAAAAGCTGAGAGGGAACATGGCTGATCTCCATAAATATATCAGAGCAACACAGAGACAAAGTTGACATGAACCAAATTTGTGTAAGTTAGCCATGACTAAGTTTTGGCTGAAATCAAGAAGATTTCTAATTAGCATAGAAGTGATAGCTTTCTATACTACTATTTCAAATAATTCATCTTATAAATTATCAGGCCGCACTTTAAAATTGCTGCCTCATAGTAGGGGATGTTCCAGTTCCACATTCTTAGAACAAGAATCCAAGTGTCTCCTACAATCAATAGCAAAAAGACAAACCTCTCAGTCTGATTTGATTTCCAGCCCTTAATAAATGTTCTACTTTTAAAAAGAGTCAACTAAAATTAGATTAGAGAATCTTATGTGGAATATAGCGGCCAATGCAGACAGAATGGGAACAGCAAAACCAAAGACATCCAAAGAGCAGAGAAAAATACAAGAGTACATAATCCCTAATCAGAAAAGGAAAGAGACAGACCAGTTTGGTAGCAAGCATCCCATTTTAACAACTAAGATAAGGCACAGAGATCAGATGCAACTGTGTATGTACCATAAAACTACAGTTAGAAGAATTTCAATCTTCTATCAATTTATAGTAAATAAATCCATTTCAAGTTTTTCCTGCTCTTTCTGCCAATCATTTGTTGCTTGTTTCCCTAATTACTAACAACATCCAGTACTAGCAAACGTTTTTTCCAGTTTAATTAGATACCACAACATTATTATCCCACTGTATCTTTTAGGAAAGTTCCAGGGAGAGGAAATGTTTACTGAATTGACAGCTGAAAATTCACCAACCACCATGTTAGGTTAGCACACTGCAAGGACAGACATTTTCATGGAGATTCATAATTTCATGCCTTTGCTAATTCACACTCTACTAGTTCTCAAAGTAATCATTAGCTGGTAAAAAGTTTTAATAAGAAACTGTTTCCTAATTCCATTAAATCCACACTTTACTAGTGTTTCTGTTTCAACCTCATTTACACTTGTATCTCACTGAATTTGTCACCAGTATTCGCACTACTTTTTCACCAAGCACAGCCTAATCCTTTATGTAACTGTGGCAGTATTTTTAAACAGACTGCAACCTGATCTGGTTATCCATTTTTCCATGGTTGCCAGGGGTAAGTAGGATACCTGCAGGCATCACCCTGCTTATGGGAAAGTTACTGCATATAGGGCAAACCCCAACTCTTCTAGAAGTTCCAGTACAAGTGAAAATGTAAATTGCAATGAAATCCTAAGCCTAACTCTCTTTTCAGTCATTAAAATATCAATAAGTAAATGAAAACTAAAGAATACCATGACATTTGTTAGTTTCTTTGAAAACAGCAACAACAAATTGACAGTCCTGGGAGAAAGAAATCAACTTCTCCAGTTCAAAACCACTTGGACTCTAGTCTTGCCAGTTTATAACAAGGCAGATGGAGACATATCAAGACTTAAAAGTCCTGCTCTGTTTAGCAGGCCCCAGAACAAGGCCCACAAATACAGGCCAATCAACAAATGACTGGCTCCCCATTTTCAACACTAATGTTTAAATAAAGCACATTACACAAACCTACAGCATTGTCACAGCTGTTTCTTTGATCTCATCAGATCTCCAAATTCAGTAAGAACTTCTGAAATAAGTACCAGCCATCTCAGAGTTTAAATTACACTTTTGCCTTTTTGACAGAATGAGTCCTTTCAAGAACTAACAGAAGTGTCCAAGTTTTAAAAGCGTTAAATATTTTAAACTACTTGAATGATTTTTTTCTCAAATACCTTGCTGAGTTTGGGTAGCTGTGACAAAATAAAAACCCCCGTAACCATAAGCAGAAGTTATGACCTGTCCTTTCAACTCAGGACGCAAGAAGTCAACGCAAGTGTACTAGGCTCATAATTCAAGAAACATTGCTGACCCAGAAGCTGTAAGGTTTTAAATAGCTGTTGCTCAAAATAGAAGTTCACAACCCATCACCTAAGCGATGTTACACAACTGATATGTCCAGACAGAATAGGTGGCAGAACTCATTTCTCCTTAACTGTTAATTGTTCCTTACTAATTACCTCAACCGTACAAATACTATCATATAGCAGCATTGCTGTTGACACCCAGATTTCTATGGGTACAACATTACATGACAAGGTCACATTACAACAGCATTCTCAAAGTAAACTGAATCTGGAGACATGACCTAAAGAAAGAAATTATACATGTCTTTCCCAGTTCTGTCATACCAGATTCATTTTGGCTCCCTGTGCTCAAATAAGGTACATCTGCTTTTGCAAGTTCAGATCTTTTCAGAGAGAAATAGAGTCATATCAGTCAAAACCAGAACTGCAGAGAAAATTGTCTTAAGATATAATTTTCAAACACCAAAGATTACCTATGCATATTGCACATCGGAGCACACTACGAGTGAAAGGATTCTTGCATAAAACTCTGGAAGGTCCAAATTGCTTCTTTTAGCTCTTGGTGAGCAGACAGCCATATCATAAATATCATTTTCAGAATATCCTTACCAACCAATTCAGCTGGCATAAACAGTCCATGAAAACAAAAACAGCTTTTGGAGCACAGGTAAAGTTTACCTTTTAGGTAAAGCATGGAGAAAAAAAATTCTCAGCATGTACAAAGGAAGGAATTGTCCAGACTTGCAAAAAAGCACAACAATCTCTTGGCTACCTACTCTATTTCTCCCTGCAGTCCCTCCAGCTCCCCATCAAGTGGTTTGGAGGAAATAACCATCATTCATATCGAGTATGTACTAAATTTTTATCCAAAAGCAAATGGAAGTGTAAACAAAAGCAACTGAAAATGCTCTGCTCATCCTCTTTATATTCTGAGATCACAGATGTCAGTGCTGCAGTGAGGTTAGTGCAACTGTCATACTTAGCTTTTTAAAGCCAAAGAGACTTACTTGGAAACTTTAACCAAAAAAGTTTGTGGATCACTAAGTAGCAGGCCTGGCACTTAAACTTCCCTCGTTAGCAAACAGCATATTTGTTTTAATGTTTAGCACTTTCACAGAAGCACTGATAGATAACCAGACCTGTTTAGGAATGATTGGCAATCCAAACTTTTATATTAAAGAAAAATTTCCCCTCTCCTCTTAAACACAAATGTCAAAAGTACTAGCTGAATAGTAGAGACAACAAATGCCTTTCCAGATTTGAAACTATTAACAAGTAGTTTGCCAGTTGAGCTTTTCCAGAAAAATTCCAAACTGCATCACAGAGCTGCCAACTTTACCATGTTTAGAGGGCTGGAAACATCACAAGTTTTACACATATCTCACAACATACTATGAGGAAGCCACTTAGCTTGCTTGTAAAGTACCACAGTAAAAATTATCATTATTAATTTAGAAAAGAGAGGTTTTCATTGCTGCTGGCTAAAGGATCTGCCTAAACATAATGATTGGGTGAATGTTATCATTACACTCACATCAGCACCTTCCAAGGACTTTTTCAGCACCGCAACGACTTCATCCTGGAAGGCAACCTCATCCACATTTTTTGGGCGACTAGATAAAAAAAACATTAAATGCAATTTATTAGCCAACAAATTTTCCAAAGAAAAATGAAACTGAGAAAAACAACTCTTCCCTTTCTGATTACATCAGGTACTGAAGAATTACAGCGAATTTTGTAGTTGAGGTCAAAATCATAACAGGAAATCTGTCTAATGCCTCTGCTCTGTATTACTGAAGTAAGTGACCTAATCTCCCAGGAAGCTGTCCATCTATTTATACTGTCAACACCTGCCTGAGCTGTTTTTAGAAGTACTGTACTGCAGGCTACAGTATTTTACCACTTCGTGAGCTGATAAAGGCTTCTCAAAACCGAAGCATTTAATGCACCTCTGCACCAAGCCACAGCAATGAGACTGCACTGCTTGAGAGAGGCAACGGACACATTTTCTGCTCAGTAACACCAACATAGGGCTTTAACAGTAGTTCACAGTGATGGCTTCGCCGCATGACAGGAAAAGTTAAAGCTGTTCTCCCAGGTGGAGACAGAGCTGCAACCCCTTTCCTGTGCTCCACATCCCCTCCAGAGCCGAAGCCCCTGCCACGATCAGACACGGCCACCCCGACCAGAAACCCCACTGCCCCAGAAAAGCCCTTACTATTTCTCAACCCAAGGGATGGGTTTGAGCCTCTTGCCCTCCCCGCTGCTCCCCGCTGCGCCGGCCGCGCCCTTCTCCTTGGCAGCGAGGGGCTTGGTGCTGATGGAAGACGGGCCTTTGAGAAAGGCCTGCATGGCTCCGCTTGGGCTGGGCTACACTAGGCTGGGCTGGGCGACACTAGGCTAGGCTAGGCTAGGCTGGGCCGGGCCTGGCCCGACCCGATCGCCACCTTCACCTCACAGCCTCCGCGCCCCGCCGCCAGGCCGAGCCCAGCCCGCACACAGCCGCAGCACAGA
>NW_020799110.1:10085513-10190616 GCF_003259725.1 Athene cunicularia | reverse complement strand
GGCCCCGGGGCGGGCGCTGCCCTGCTGGCGGCTGAGGTGCGGCCTGGGGGTCTCTGGAACTGGAACCCGCGAAAGCCGGAGTCAGGCCCAGGCCTGTCTTGCTCCAGCTGCCCCTGGCGATTTGTGGTTGTATGGTCATCGCAGCTCTAACCTCCGGCCCTTGCTGTAGCCATGCGAGCAGCTCCCCCAGGTGTACAGGCGCGGGGGTTATTTGTACAAAAGTGAAGCTACTAGTGAAGCAGTGAATCCTTCTTGTTTTCCCATTACTTATAATATTCTCCATTACAGTAAAGCCAAGAAAAAATGAGGGGTGTGATTGATGTGACAGTTCCCTTTAAATGACAAAAAAGCATCCTTGTAGATTTAGCAGTCGTGATACACACCCACATTTTGGTGTACTGGGTAGCTGTAGTTTGTCCTTCCAATTATGTACCAGCGTTGTGGATAAAAACTAAAAGCAATTCTGATACCAGCAGCTACATGTTGTGTGGTTGCAGATGTGCAGCTTTACTATTCCCCTTCGGCTGCTCCTGGGCGCAAGGCACAGCCGGAGCGGCCTGGGCAGCTGCGGTAGCCATCACCCAGAATAGAACCTGTGCAAGGGAAAAGAGGAGACTGGAAATGGTCTCTATGGCAACAGATGAGCAGTCTCTGGAAAAGGAGATGCAGAAAAGAATTTAGGCTGAAAATACATCATTCTATCAGTGAGACAAGCCTGTAATCCTTGTCTGGGCAATTTTAAATAAGCTGTTTCCTCTCATCTGACATTCTGCTGTTGAAGTATGAAATCCAGATTGTAGCCTTAACAGCAAAAAATGCCAACACATATAATTACTGAAGTTGTCTTGCTCTAAATGAAAATGCAATGCTATTTTTTTTCCCCCACTATGATTATATTTGGTACTTCCAAGTCATGGGAACGTGGAAATGGTAAGACATATAAGCAGCTAGAACTGTTTAGCTTTCTGAAACTGTATAAAGCTTCATTGTATTTTTGAAGCTTCATTCTATTTGGTGGTCTCTATTGGATCCACTGTCCTTAATGGGGCCACTTCAAATATAACTGGCATTTGAGCATATTATGAACTATGTATGAGCCTCATCAGTTCAGCAATGGAACTTGCTGTCTGCTACACTGTTAACTGCATAATACAAATTTTTGTTTCATTACCTTATAAAACTTAAAAGTTCCAGGAAGGCATAATGAAATGCAAGCTCCTCTCTCTTGCTCCCTGTTTTTCTCTCCCTCCTACTCATATACAACTGAAAACTATGTTTGCTCTATTCGATTGCATTGCATTCATTCACTGTCTTAGGGTCCAACAGATCAAACTCAGCAGTTATGACGTCCTCTCATTTGCCTGACTCCAGTGTTTCCCATGGCAGAGATTGTCTTTCACTAGCCTCATCAGTGCTCCTCAAATGTGGCCCATAGAAACTACTAGTCTAATGCATAGAAAGGCGAGTTTAGCATGAAAATACTAATCATTTGTTGCATGATGGATTTGTACTTATGTAAGACTATTTAAGATAATTTATTTCAATTTATAAAGCTATACAATCCATGATGTGTTGGTATTTGAAAATCCCAGTGGCAGATGCTTCATTACTGATATTGGTGAAATGCAACCTTCTTTCTTCATTCTTGTCATAGCCAGGTCATCCAGTCACACGTGAACCCTAGTATATTCCAGGTACCCCAGGTCTGGTTTCACAACTAGTAAAAACAGATCCCACAGCTCAGTGAAAAGATCCCATACATTGCACTACTACTACAGCAGACAGGGGGTAGAAGTGGGAGCATGTGGGAGGTGAAGACTGCATCTTTTGGTGGCAGGACACTTAGAGCAGCTTGAGCTGACTCAAATGGGAACCCTGGTCTCCTTCCTTCTCAATTTTCTTATGCCAGCTTTTGCAGGTGTACAATGGATTGAGGGTTCAAGAGCTCATCTGGTAAAAAAACAATGTGTCAGGGGTTAAGGACAGTAGCAGGGCAGAAGGATTGTTTGGCAGAGGATGTCTGTCTTTGTAAGTTACTCTGCCTGCTGCCCTGGAGACCTGCCCATGCCTCCATCAATTTAAATCTTCAGCCAGTTGACATTAATGTTTCCTGGGAGATGACCTCGGGGTTTTTTATGACACTGAAAGTGGAGTAGTGGCTTCCTTAGAATAAACTACATAGAGTTTAGAAAGGAAGCTGACCCTAAAAATTACAGGATCACTGTCCAACAGCTTTGTCCAAAATTAAGGCTTTGTTTTAAAAGATGATAGAAAATGCTGAAATAAATTAATGCAATAGAAATAGGTATATATGGATCTTCTCAAAAGGTTAACAGAAAATATTTATCTAATAGCTTTCAGCATTGGAAGAGTTCTGTGAGAATTATGTGAGCAACACAGAGCAGACTGAAACTGGCAGTTTTCACTGTCCAAGCTGCGTAAACGAGAGAAGGTTCTAAGCAAGATGGCAAGAATGTTGAAAGGTATGAATTGGCTTATTTTTTTAGGAAGAAATAGTAACTAGGACAGCATTCATCTCAGCTCAGGAAAGAGTGACTGCGGGATATGATCACTGTATGAAAAGTCATGGCTGAGATGGATATTGTGAATAGGGAATTATCCCTTCCTTCTGAAGATGCAGGAACCAGAGGCCTGAAATTGAACTGTCAGGCTTCATATTTAAAACCAGAAGAAGGATTTTTTTTTCACACAGTGCATATTTAAATTGCAAATCTGCTTGCTACCAAATTTTATGGCTGTCAGAATTTACACATACACAGAATTTCAAAAAACTATGAGATAGATTAATGAAGAAATGGGGTATTAAATATGATCAGGCAAATGCAAACTTAAGATCAGAAAGGCCATGAACTACAGATTGTTGCAAAGGGGAATACTGGAGAACTCTCTCTCTCTTTAAGGCTGTTTCATACTTTCTTTCCTAAGGGTATATTAATGGTCCTACTCACAGATGGGCTACTGTCCCAGTCTGTGTCAGGACAGCTGTTCTGGAGCACAGACAGTGAACGATTGATGTAAATGATAGTGACAAAAAGGTTTATGATGGGGAAGGAAGAAATGGAGAGGAGCAGAGCACTTTGCTAAAACTAGTGTCTTCAGCAACCTCTTTTCCTTCAGAATGGATGTTAGAAACAGCTGTGCTCCTTTTCAAGTAGCTGAAATGGCATCTGAGGCAAAGCAGGTCAGGCTTTGTGAAGTTTAGGCAAGAGGCTTGAAGGCAGAGACCTAGGCATTGCTGGGGGAGCTGTGTGTGGGAGAAAAAGTGTACATGCAAGTTTGAGCAGAGAAGCCCAGATTTGTCACAGGAGCTGCCTGAGAGGACAATGGAAAGCCAAGAACAGCCAGAGAAGCACTAGCACTGTGACCCTCTTAAAAGCTAAGCAAGAGCACAGTTGAATGAAGTGTTCCAAAAAGAACAAAAGTAAGAAAACTTGAAATATGGAGTGTTATTTTCCTTTACTATGTGACTGATGTTACAGAAGGGAAACAGCTCTCTCTGTGCCTTCTTTGTAGGTATGCATCAAAGAAGTATCTGACTCATTTACCAGTTTCTTCTGCTAATGGAAATGTGCTGCAGATCTAAAGTACTGCCGTAACCAGTCAGAAGTGGTGACAGTGTCATAACCTCTCCTGATTGTGCCAACAGTGTTACAGTTCTTGCCAGTGAGTAATAAAGCCCCAGCCTTTGATATGGAGATCAGAGAGTCTATAGACAAAAGTTAAAGGAGGAAGAGGTGTGATACCAAAGTAGCTTGTTTGCAAAAGAAGAAAATTGGGAAAGGGATTCTAAACTTTTCTGTTATTTCATCAGCCTGACTTTTTTCTGGTGTCAAAGTATCTTCAGATGCACTCTGTACACCAGAAGGTTGTGATCTTGTTCTGGAAGGAGATTTTCCTGAGAAACTAAGTGATGCATTAGCCTATAAAGGTTATGTAGGACTGGGGAAATGGGGATAATCAATACAGTGAAGAAGATAGGCTAGTTTCATGAATGGATCTCATTTTGATCTTTAATAGCCCTTCAGTCTCAGTTGGCTGAATGATTTTAATGACACAAGAAAGAGATATACTGCTACATAAAATGAAAAGAGGAAAGATTAGATTGATCTATTTATATTTTTTGCTGTGAGAGTTTCCTCTCCCATCTGGCCAGGCCATAGGAACTTGTAAACCTTTTTTGTTTGCAATGTGCAATTCACTGTTTATTAAAATTGCTTAAAATGCTTGGGCCTCAGCTGTTTGATTCAGGATCTAATAAATGGCTGGCAATTTGTCAGGCTGTCACTCTATGGAGAAATCAAATTCTTTTGCCTGTTGGCCATTGTTTTAATAGTTGAATTGTGGTGTTTGTACAGCCCCTGGCCCTGCTTTCTGGTGAGACCTTGACTCATGCCTGAAATGTAAATCATCATCCTCTGTACCTCTAATACATATATATCAGCAAGGGCTTTTATCTTTCAGAGGGAGTCTGTATTTGTAGTAAAAGTGCTGGCTCAATTTCACAGATATTTGCAGCACTGGAAATTGTTACTATCACAGTGATGGACTAATTTGCTTCAGCATCTTTAAGCCATTCCTTGAGTGGCAAATACAGGGCTTTAATTTCTCTCTGTCTCCAAGAGATCTCTATAGTCCAGGTTCCTGTTTCCCCCCCCCTCAACTTGGGTCTTGAACTGTGGATCACCAGTGCTTTTGTAGTATTTCTGACTTGGTTAAGTCCCTGTGGTTCTTCCATTTTGGAATTTGTAATGGCAATACACACTACGAACAGCAGCCTTTTTTTAATGCAGGCACCACTGAATCTTGGCAGTGTAAAGAAATCATCCCATGACTGGTAAAACTAGTGGAGTTTCCTATCCCATGGCTGCACCCTGCAGCCCAAACCCTCCCACCAAAAATAACCCCAATTTCCCCCTTTTGTTCCTTATAACTCACATCATAGGACAGCACCCTCAACTCTGACTGAATCCTATGTAACCCATCCCACCGTATAAGATGGGCAGGGAGCAGCCACAAAACATAATTATTCAGTCCCTACTACATCCTTTCCCCTTTCAGGCTTTGTGCACCTTGCTAATCTTCAATGAACCTGTAAGAACTAATTTCTGTCTCCTGAGATGGACTGCAATTGACCAACAGGTTCAAAAATTATTGAAGGTACAGTGAAAAACTGGAATGCAGATTACCATAGCAAGAACAAATAATAAGAGAAACAGGGTCTTAAAATAGCAAATATACACGTTTCTACAGTTACTGGGGCTGAATAACAATGTTGTTATTCAGGAGCATATGGTCTTAAAATAACTGAGAATGAATTTAGCTAGAAGTAAAACAAAGGCTCTTAGCTATCCTTGATGTTCTTGAACAGCCTTGCTGTAGGAGTAGTGAGAGCAAACCATCTACACTGTTTCTCAGTGAAGATAACTTCATTTATGAATGGGATTATACTGTGTCTCTGCCTGCAGAGGAAAAGAAAAAAAAAAATCTGTTAAGTGTTTGGAAACATGATGACTTTTCCAGTTCCGTGTTCCTACCTGTAATCTGTGACCTTCCAAGAGCAAAATAAAGCATCCCAGATCTTTCAGACCCCTCCAAGGATTATGTCTGGGTGTCAGTCTGCTTCCCATATGTTTTTTCCTGATAATATCATCTTTTCCCTAGTTGAGGGATTCCTTTTAACATTAGTCAAGGTCTTTAGAGTTTGAACTTTACTGCCCAGATGGGCAGTAAAAAGAGGATCTTAGAAAAATGTGTCTTTTGCTTTAATCCCAAAATGTTAGCAGGTGGGTGGCTCTGAAGTCATCCTCCTCACTTGTTTTCAGGCAGACTTGCTGTTAAACTGACTCAACAGATGTATGCAAGAAACCTTTCAGCACAGTTGGTCAATCATCCTGAAATGAGGATGACAGCACAGATACTCGGACTGGCTTGTAGGTCAGTCAGCTGATTATAGGATTTTCCCATCACAGAGGTAGATAAAACCTTTTGCAACACCAGGACTGATGCACTAATTGTGTTTTAAGATCCAGTGAGTCCACAGCTCCAGCTTTGTGTATACATGTTATCATGTTCTTTGGCACATCTGGAGAGGTGGACCCAAGCAAAATCCTATGGATGGGTAGGGAAATCTGGTATTAGAGCTGAATCCATTCTGCAGGAATAGAGCAGATCTTGGAGGCAGCTGGACCCTTCTCTATTTTATTTCTTCATCTTTATATGTGTAATAAATTTTCCCTGTTTCCAGAAGTATCTTGTGTGGAGCTTTAGGTAAGCTTTAAAGGAGGAGGTCCAAAGAGAGAATGGAGGCACACGAGTCTGGCATGCCCTGCTCCTTCTCACTTTCTTGCCTCCCTCACTTTTCCTCTTCTGAGATCCCAGCTGGGGTCTGTAGCCGGGATGAAGCTCTCCCGTGGCTCGGCAGCCAGTTGCCCCACGGCAGCCACGGACCCGTGCACGGCTCAGCTGTGTCCCTGGCACCCCGCGGCTGCCCCCACAGACCTGCTCTGGCCCACTGCTGTCCACCAGTGCCTGCCTGCCCACGGGCACAGCTGAATTCACCCTTCCTGTACGTGTGCAGCTGGGGAGGGTCCTGTGGATTTAGACACACCAGGATCTCGGGGATCCTGTCCGTGCAGGCGGGCAGCAAAGCCTCTGGCCACAACACCCCTAAAATCCCCACTGACCCCCTCCGTGTATGCGGCAGCCCCATTTGCCAGGCAAGGGCTTTTAGAGGGGGTGGGAGGAAGGTCTTTGGGGACATTGCAGGGTTCCACCTGGGGACAGCTGCAAGGCATCAGGGGCCAAGGGGGAGCATCGGCGCCTGCGGGCGGGTTGATCGCGGCTCCCGGGCACGCTGGTGAGGAGAGCGTCGCACAGCAGCTGCTGCTGTTAGAGCTCTCCTGCCAGCTCCACTCCTCCCGATGCCATTCCTACCTCCAGGATTTTTCCCTGACTCACAGCATCACCATCCAAAAGTCTCCCTGGAGGAAGGTATCTGCCTGCTGGTTTGTCTCTTTATCCTTTGCCTCATCCGCGGGAGAAGGGAGAAAAAAAGCCATAAGCAATCAACTCGCCTGCTTGTTTTTCCTTTTTTATTTCCCCTCTCCTGCTCCCTTCCTGTTGTCAAGGGGGGTAAAATCCTCTTTTAGAAGGAGCTTTTCTAGGTCCATGCACGGACGGCAGCAAATTGGAAGAGGTGAGCAGCCGGCAGAAGATGTGAGAGCTGGAAGGGCCGTGCCGTGGGAGTGGTCCTCGCTTTGTGTGCAAGCGAGGCAGTGAGTGTGCAGCCTCCCACTCTGGGTGCATCTTTTTTTGGATGCTGTGCAGTTCCCTGTGTGAAATGCTTTTTTGGTTAAAAGAAGAAGAGATGTCACATCAGGAGCTCACCCAGCGACTGACTACGGTTATCACCCATGTGGGTAAGACACCTTTATTTTTCTTCTCACTACATTTGTGTAAATTGGGGGGCCCTACTCCCCCCGGAGGTGCTGGTGTTCTGTACAGGCAGGAAGCCTTTGTGTGACAATATCACACCTGTGTGTGAAAGAGGAGCCATCAGCAGATTGCAAACTCATGGCTTTGGGCAATTAGACAGCTTTTTATTGATGGTTTGGTTTGTTTCTCAAGCATGCAGTTCTTTGAAAAGCAGAAACAATAAGAGCAGAGAGTGTCCTACCTGTGAAGTGATCTGTGTAAAATACCCAAGCACGGTCCTTGCAGGGAGATGGTATAGAAAAAGGATGGTGGAAGAATGCTGGAGCAACAGCATTGCTGGTGTGCTTTGCATTTGCTTGTCGTACTGGAATAGTAGCACATTCTCAGAGTCTTTTTTTTATTCCTACTGCTGTTTCAAGGGTTCTTGAAGGTGCTAGGACAGGATTCCAAAAGCTCTCCTCCATGTCAGGCTTGATTTCACTGTCTGCTAAGCTTCAAATGCTAGTGAACACAGGTAAGGCCTTGTACTATGCACTGGCATCCTTGTAAGTCTAAGCTGGCTACCCACTCGCTGGCACTGGTGGCCAAACTACAGGGAAACAAATAACCTGAAACTAGCAAGACAGTAGGAGCTGCTGACAATTAAAATATCAACTGAGAAAAGCTTTTGGGACCCTTTTTTTTTTTTTTGTTACATACAATTGAGTTAAAGCAGATTGTGTCTGTGTTGCATCATGTAAAGAGAACGTTTTTAGGTGCATTGCATGGGAGCAAATTTTATAGCTGTCAGTGTTTGTAATGAATTGTGTGTTGTGAATGCCAAAGATGTATAGGTTCCTGAAATGCCTTTGCCATTGACTTTGCTCAATCTGTATATGAAATGGAGCGTGACCAAAATGTGGCTTTTTGAAGAATATAAAATTAATATTTTAGACCGAAATTCTTCTTGGGTTTGATATTAGATGTAACAGCTGAACTAAGTTTAAGAAAGCAAATGCAATTGGTAGCTTGCCTAAAGAAATAGGACAAAAGCAGATTTAAACTGAAAAAAATGCTTAAGACCAGGTCTCATCTCTTCAAGCTCTTCTCCAGGGGTCAGTCTTGGTGCTCCTGGTAACCTCATCAGGGGCTTGGTATGGGAGAGAGAGTATGATTGCCAGGAGAGCCTGAAGCGTCAGCCTCTTTGACCCAGTGATGCCAACATGAGTTGCTTTGCAATAGTACAAATTCAGACTGACACAAAGTCACATGAATTCACATTTTTATTATGAAGATTTGGGATTCAGTATGAGACACTTTTTTTATATATATATTTTTTTTTTTTAGGAGGACGATTTCAGTGGAGCCAAAGAGATTTGAGCATCTCCTGGTTTTCCTGTTAGACTCAATACAGGTCCCTATCACCCACATTGATGTTGGGAGGGATTTGTTAGAGGTAGCATAGCATTATGTTAGCATTTAGCAGTGTAGGAAATAATTTTGGATACTAGAAAGATGTTAATGAACTCTTCCTCTGTTTGCTGACAAATAGAGAGGTTCCTGGGTCATGTGGCTGAGGCTAAAGTCTCATTGGTTTCCTGGAAGTCAACCAGCAGGTCAGTCCCAGGGAGAGGGATTAAGCTCACAGATCTTGGTGTTTTTCCTTTTCACATTGAGGCAAGAACCTAGTTCACCAGCTTCCAACAGGGAAGGATAGTCCCACCATTTTCTCAGCCATTCAAGACCTAGAAATTAGCCCCTACTTGTGGAGTCTGCCTGCCTTTTTGTAGGCAGTGCTCATTTTTTATCAGGTCATGTAACTAGAAAAAGCAGCTGTACAAAAATGGAAGCAAGTAATGTTAAAAAAAATTTGTTACTGGCCAAAGGAAGAACATGTCTTCCAAGGCCACTGATGATGCACCATGTTTATGAATCACACCTTGTAACATGAGTTGCGCTAGCTGAATCAGCAGTAACTTGTTGAAACGGGAATTCCTGGGCAGCTGCAGGGGTCTCTTGAAAGTTCAGTGAGAATCTTTACAGGCCAAACAAGTGAAAGGGTTCTCTGCAAACTGAGAGGATCCCTCACCATAAACATATTTTACAATGTTTCCTATTTTTACAGCGTCTGTCATCCTCATATTAGTGATTGGATTGATGGCATTTTACCTGTCTAGAATGCAGCCAACTCTTGATTGGCAGCACAGCTCTCAGATCACCCAATAGCAGGAGGGAAGAAATTATTCACAGTATTTGCAAAAACCCAAACAAGAATTTTACAGTAGCATTAAAAAGCAAGACCTTTATATTTGCGATAAAAACTTTATGGGATCATTTTGGTCTGTGTGAAGTAGATGACACACCAGTTTATTGTGTCAATAAGAGTGTCACAAACATAGCTAATTGCCTGGAGCTCAACTTATCTATTCTGGACAGAAGCTTTGATCCCTCATTAGCTGACTCGCGTTGTGTTAGACTGTTCACGTGCTTGTAAAAAAAGCCTCTTATCCTGCTACAGACTTCATACGTAGCTACCTGCTTCACTCAGGTTAAAAATCCAAGCATTGAAGTTATTTACCTACTCCACAGTAGTTGGAGTAGGTAAATAAGTTGGTACTTTTCATGCACCCTGCCCTGCAGCACATCTTTGCACAGTGTCAAACAATAGAGGACCAAATTAGATCTCTGAAATAGCACTGTGCTCCCACAGCCTCTCTGGGATTATTCCTGGTTGCCCTGGTGTGGGTGAGGTAATGGGGCCACCACAGGTGTTTAGGACAGGAGTAGTGTTTGTGAATACTAGCAGGCTTTCTGCTTGCTATCCAAGATTTAGCACAAAATGTTACCCAATCTTGTTACCAAAACTGCGTCAAGATTCTTTTTTTAATTTAACCTACTTTCATTGATTGCTGAGAGGTGTTGGGGAAACACTCATCTCTTGAAAAAAACGTGTCCTTTGGGTAGGTGGCAGCTCTTCTATGATGGGGAGGGAAGAAGCTTGGCTGAGTGACGTTCCTGGTGCTGACAGCAGGACTGTTTGCATGTGGGAATGGTACAGCCCTTCCAGCTTGTGAAGCCCATCAGAATATGCTTTTGTACACTCACTACCCACCCACACTTGGTTCCCAGAAGTCTGATGCCAGCTTTGCTATGTGTGGGCAATGTTCTGGGCAGTTACGCACACAAGCACCTCCACCCAGTGCCCCATTTTCAGCAGATTTTTTATTCTTAAAATGTTTTTATAATAAGATGGAGCTCCCAGAACCAATGTCAGCTGTCTCAAAAGGAAACAGCAGAGCCTGACTCCTCTCTTTACCAGCAAAGAATTCCACAACACATTAGAGGCAGGGTTTTCTTAGAGACTCCCCTTCCAATTAAGTTGTAATAGCTCCTTACATCTTCAAATGACAACTGGATCCAGGTGAGCGGTTTGTCAGTGTCCCTGGTAGGGGAGGCACTGATGTCAAATTGCAGAAAACAGTACATGCACAAATGATAAATACAAGAAAAAAACCCCATACGTTCATGTCCACTTTCATCTGGTTTTACACATGCGATCTCCCATTTATTGAATAGAAAAAAGAATTTAAGCAACTTGGTGGAGATCAAAAAGAAAGTCAGTGGCAGAACTTGGTTTAGGATGGAGATCTCAGAATTTACCCAATCACTGTTAACCATGGTGGGTCCATTCCTACCACTCTTGGCTTAGCCATCAGCTCTGAGGAGCAGTGTAGGATATCTGTGCTTGTGAAGAGAAGCTGTGCCACAATTTGGGACAGGAAGTGAAGGATGATACTGTGTCCACTTCACTGTTTGAGAGGAATTTAGGTCAGCAGAATGGAATAACCCGAGCTGGCTATTATCCGAGGCCAATGGCTTAGCATCACAAGTCACAGAATCTGTTTTATGCTGCAAAGCCACAAATAATCTAATATGTCAGAGCTGGATAGATGATTGCAATGTTTCCAATCTGTGTCTGTGTACAGCAAGGACACTCAAAATAGATTTTTTTTTAAAAAGAAATTAGCTTTCAAGGTACCATATCAAATAGGCCTTCTGCTACTTCTATGCAAAGGCTTAGATCAAGGCAATGAAAATTCCCCTGTCTGCAACAGAAAATTCTTCCCTTTGTTTTAGAGCATTCATGCGTTTCTGGAGCTCTTTTCGAACCACTGATTCTACAGCTCTGTCCTACTTTCAGTTTTTTGGTGAGAAGCTAGGGGCAACCAGTCTTTTCTATCAACCACAGCACACCAGATTTCCTTACCTAAAAGTAAGATGCATCTATCACTGCTTTCCCAATGAAACAGGACAGTAGAAGACTGTAGAAATGTGCTTGCTAAATTTGCTGGGGCTCTCATGCTAATGGGAAGTGGTAGTTTGGAGTTCCTTTTCCCATTAACCTACTTCTATTAAAAAATTGACCTTTTGTGATTGTGTTCTCTGCATCTTTCTCTGTACCCCAATAAAGCTTTTGAAGTGTTGGCCAATTTTTACCAAATTTGGTGAAGTAACAAAGGTCTAAAATATTAAGTTCATGCAAAATATGAAAATAGTCACTGAAGAGAAGAGAAAGATGCAATTAGTGAAGAAAAGGCCAATAAGCTCATTCTATTAGACCTCATAGAATCCACATGGGACAGTGGAACGGGGGAGAGGTAATAACAATTTGTGAATTTTGGTTTTGTTGCTTAAAAAAAGTTACTTGTTTACATTTTTGTTCCTAGGTTGTGTTTATTAATTTTACCCCATTCTATATGGCTTACTCTGTGCAGCTGTTTCAACCGGGAAGTGTTTAATAAGGAACTATTTAAAAGTGTTTTGCTAATGCTGCAAAGTTTGTGCCTATAAAAAGTGGAAATCAAGCTTTCATAGAAATCCATGAGAAATGTGCAGATGTGCCTAATGCACTCTCCAAAATGTAGAATATTACAAGTAGCAAGACCCAATTCTAGCTTGGCTTATTGAGGCATGATCAGAAATAAAGACCATAAGAAATTGTTGTAAGCTGGGGATCTGGAGTCTCAAGGCAAAATATGTGATTGTTTGGACTCATGTTTAGGGAGACAGAGGTGACTAAAGAGCATCCTACAACCAGTAGAAACAGTAATCTGCATTAAGGCTGCTTTTGTTTCAGGAAAGGTCAGCTCAGAGGTATTCCTCTTTTACATTCTGTCTTTTACTTCAGCTAATACTTTTTCATATGGGATGTGACTCTGACTCTACCATCCTTAACAGTATTCAAGAGAAAGTTAGAAAACCCCTACAATATCCATGTGTGTTACTGTTAATCATTTCTCTTACAGCAGCATGCAATGAGCAGAGCCATGCAGAGCTCCACTGAAAGGCTGCTTAGAGCCCTCGCTGTTTTTTCCTTTATAGATATCCTCCCCACAACTGGCTGTTAAACTCTGCGCTTTCATTCTCAAGCCAGTAAGAGACCAGCTTGTTGGGGAAAAAAGGGAATAGGAGTAGCTACCATCCACCATCTGCTTGCTGCAGGGTTTTCACACTTTCTGCTTACGCATTTTGTGATGGCAACTGTTGGAGACAGGGTACTAGGCTGGATGGAACTGAGGTGTGATCCAGTCTGTCAATCTGTAGGTCACTGTTTCGAAAACTTCCACATTGCTGCCATTAAATCAAATGCTACAGCAGTTTTCCTTTATTTACTAGCCTACCTCAGTAATGGCTGGTAGGTGTTTGTTTCTTGGAGTGAATGCATGGAGGAGTGTTTAACATGTGAGAAAATTATTAAAGGAAAGTCAGGTGGCAGGATCCAAGTTTTGCTGTTAGTACTGGTGGTGCCCATGGGCTCTTCCACAGCTATGCATGTGGGCACTGGGTCCTGTGCATCCTTACAAAGCTCTGCTGAGCTCCGTAGCTTGTCTGTTGGTGCCTGGAAAGTAGCTGGGACTCAAACAATTATTCTAAGATGCATGTTTCAGTTGCAAGCAAGTGCTGTCTGGATCAGGTCTTCTTATGGCTTTCCTGATCACACCTCTGTCTCAGGACTGTATTTCAGACAGTGTTAGCCCTATATGACAGTTTTAATAAAGCAGAAAACGGGAAATTCCAATTTCCAGAGCAGGCATTTGCAAGCACTATGTGGTGTTGGGTTTTGTTTGATTGGTTTTGGTGTATGGGTGGGGTTTTTTTCAGGGGGAAAGGTTGGTTATTAAATAATAAATAAAAAAAAATAATAAGGTATATTAGGTCACAAGCAGGGGAAAAATTACTTCTTGCAGCATCATTCAATGAGGTACTCAGACTCTCAGACTGTGACACTTCCCCCTCTCATCTTCAACACTCCAGAGCAAGCCCAGGGCAACCTGGATGGAGGAGGTGGGGGGTCTCTCCGGGGGAAAGCAAGTATAGGAGGTTTTCTCCTGTGTGAGGTCTCTGGATCAGGTTCAATGAAAGCTGCTGGTGCTGACAAAAGTCATCGCTTGCTAACAGGGTAGGCAGTTGTGACCATTCCACACTGCTAAATCTCAGGATTAAAAAGCAAATAGGGCCAAAAGGAGATAGAGAAGATCCCCTGTCTGCTCCCATCTCTGTGGCAGAGGGAAGCTCAGGTGGCCTCGCTGAAAATTAAACTGAGCTGACATCTATCACAGTTCCTGGCAGCTTGTTAAATGCAAGGGCCTTTTTCCACCTCTTGCCTCATCTTTTATTTAATTCTTTTTCTCGCCTTCCATATGGTGCCTGAATCCAAGAGATCCCCTGAGAGGACGTCTCCCTGGGGAAAACAGGTTCAGCACTTGGGAAGGTACCTGCAGCACCAGACCATCTCAATGAGTAGAGAATAAGCTAAGTCATTTCCTTGTGCTCCTTTCTCCCTTCTTCTGCACCATGTTTGAGGCCTCTCTTAGCCCCCAAGGAACGACTCAGCATTCAGTCTAGGATGAATCTTTCTGCATGAGGCTTGGATGACTGCTAAAACCATTCTGACAGCACGGTGTCTGGTACATGACCCTAGCCACATTTGTGTATTTTCTCCTGTTTTTCAGTGCTGTGCTTGTGTTCAGGCATTTGGGAGAAGGCAAACCATAAACATTTTGTGTTAATGCTGATATGTTGTAGCCCACTGAGTGAGTTTCTTGTACCTCACTTTAGAGTTTGGCACAGTAACTTCTGGATTTCCCCAGGTGGTCAGTGACTGGAAGAAATCTGAGTTCTCTACAAAGCTGCCTGTTCCTAGACACATGAGAAAACACTGGAGAATGATGTGAAAGGGATAACATGGCACATGGACCACTATTAGTCAGTCAGATTTGGTGACTCACGCTAACCAGTGCACCAGACATGGCCAGAATTACAACAGAGGAACAGGAGGGAGACAGGGTGAAGAAACAGCCAACTCTTACATGCATAGATGGAAAAAACATGACTTGTAAATACCTTAAGTTATCTGTAAATCATGGCACAGAGGGACATACTGCTCTGAGAGCAGAAACACTGTAGAGAAAAGATTGAGTTTAGCAAAGGAAAGGACAGCAGGCTCCACTTCGACATAGGGGCAGATGTGTAGGAGACAAGTCGGGCTGAGATCACAGTACCTTCAAGCTCCACTGTCATGTAAGCACAACATAGATAACATCTGTGAGTCTGAAGACATAACTGCCTCCGAGGAACGATTGACCTCATGTACTGGAAGAAAGCCATGTCCAGCATGTGAACTCAGGCTGGTATAAGTCTGAAGCAACAGTATTTATTCAAGGGTAAAATACATTATGTTTATATGCACCCACTTCTCATCATTTACAGTGTGGCATTAACAGAGGGCTGATGCCTTTTCAGCAGAGGCCTGCAAATAATTCAGCATTAATGGATAGTGCTTTATTCTGTTTTCTCTGAGACTGTTCCTTGCAGTGTAGTAGGGAATGAAGCACTGAACTGACAGACAATCCCAAATTGCACTGGACCCTAGGATTTAATCTTCAAATCTGCTGTGTTCTGTCTCCATCTTTTCTGGCCATTGGAGGGACCTGACAGTACAGAACAATATCCCAGACAATATGGCTAAAGGAAAGACAGGCTACCAGGGTCAAAAATCCATGCGGTCATGAAATGATTGTCCATTTTGTTTACCAGGGCAACATGCACACAATAGCTCAAACACAGCTTTGCACCTGCTGTGCACTGTATTTGGAGTGTTCTTGAAAATGCATTGTTCCAAAATCACTACTGTCATGAAATTGGAGTCCTGAATCCTTTAGGCAGTCAAGAGCTAAGCACACACAGCCAAAGCACTGATTCTCCATGCCTTCACAGAGATGTACTGCCACTGATTTCAATTACCCTGCCTGCCTCAAAGATGGATTGTGCCCATGGTTTGGCTCTGGTATAAGGTACTACCACATAGTGCCCTCCTCATTTGAGGCCAGAGGGGCTTGTTTGGCACCTCAAGGCAGCCAACCCAGTCCTCCCTCACACTGGCAGAGCTTCCCTGATTCCAGAGCTCCATGAATGCAACAGAGATTAAGTTCTCTGAGGACTCCATTGCAGTAAGTGCATGACTGTTGCAGTGAATGCAAAGCTGACTCCCTGGAAGCTTAGACAGAGATACAAAGGTCCTTTTGGGGATGTTAGCCTAGCTTTTGAATTTAAAAGTTACTGATTCCTGACCTAGATTACTGAAGTATGGGAGTAAAGGTTAAATTGCTGCAGAAGCCAAAATCCTTTGAAACATTGCAAAGAGGTGATGGGAAATGATCTCTCATCAATATTACAACAGAGTGGCTCTGATCCAGAAAGGTGCAAAGAGCTCTTTATTTCTGTGTGAATAAATGGGGAACTGCTAGTACTCAGTACTCTGCAGGACTAGATATTTTTGTCTGAGTGTACTCAGCTGTAGCTGACCCAGCTGTAGCCCTCGCTGCAAACAGGTTTAAGAGGCAGAACAGCGCAGGCACTGCCTTGGGACCTGAGACTTATGACCCACTGTGAGAATTGCCCTGAGTTCAGTTGGAGATCTTGGGTCAGTTCCTGTAAGAGCTCAAGGAAAGCCAAGCTGAGAGGATCTTGTGTCAGATGCCCCACATCCATGAATGCAGGCTGTAATCTCTGGGCTTCCTGTTACTTCCATCTGTGTCTCAAAGATCTTGGTTGGAAACCAGCAGCCCTTCTCTTGAGACTGTTTACGCACCCACCCGTATCACCTAATATGTGAATACCCCAATGGTACTACAGTAGGGCTTTCATAGTATCAATCCATATATTAGCACCATATGTTACAGACTTCATATGAGAGAGGCTGGAGCTGCCTCTTCCGCAGTGCAGGCTGTTGCCTAGGGCAACGAGATATGAGGGGCTGCAAACCATTCAGCTATTGCTTTCTCTGCATGACTCTGAGCTGTGTGATTTCCAGTTTCCCCTGGGCAATGAATTGTCTACAGCCGGCCCTGGATACAAGGGCAGTTATCTGCAGTTTCAAGACATAAATACAAGCCAAACAATGCTAATGTACAGCATTTTGGTCTGCCTGGCAACAGCTGCTGACAAGATCTGACTCCCCTCAATCAATACATGTCCTGAGCTCCAGAGATTTAATAGGAGTTACTCCCAGGTAACGCTGCAGAACCATTTCAAGATACTGGAATGTGAAGAGGTGAAGAAAATCTAAAACCAACGGGGGTATCTTTCAGTATTTCAGGAGAGTGATTATTGTCTTTAAATTCCAGGACCTTTAAGGTAGCAGCCCTATTTTAATTATACATAGGTAGAGGATTAGCCCACAGTTACTGGCATCTCCAGTTATTGTTATTGCAGTATCTATGGTTTCGTTGGGACTTTCCAAGGATGTGCAAGTGCTGACAGACAGGTACTAGGGGAAGAACTGCAGCAAACACATGCAGCTCTAGTAACAATAAGTAGAAATGAGATTATTTGGATGTGTGAAGTTTGGTCATGTTGCCTATTAATTATATATGTTACAACTTTAACACTTCAAATGCTTTTTTTTTTTTTTTTTTTTTTTTTTAGAAATGCTTTGGCTAGAATTACTATCAGGAAAATTTGCCTCTCGTTATCAATCAATATGCCTTCAAATAACAAAGGATGACTGTAAATATTTACTCCTTTTGAGTCTGATGTTCACTGTTACCCATTACATTTTGGTTCAAAGTTCAGATTCTCTGAAGCCAAGGCTTAATTTCTGAAGTGATCAATATTGGTGTTTGCAGCATAAAAGCCAAGGCTGATGACATACATAGGAACCATACTATTGATCTTGCAATATTCAGAGAAAAGGTTATTTCAAACAGAAATAGCTATGGCCTTAGTGTGACCCTGAGCTGTAATCACATGCATAACTAATCAGAAGGCTCCCAGCAATTACATGCTAATTGTTGGTGCAGGAAGGTTGCTGGGAAAATCTGATTAATCCTTACTAGGGTGATCAGCTTGTTTTGAGAAAACAAAATTCCTATTTTTTTAAAAATAAGAGATTCAAAGCTACTGTCACCATTTCATCTGTCTCAGATATTTGCATTCTCATCAGTAGCTGGTATATTGTCCTCTCCTACACTGGGGAAGCCTGTAGAGGCTTCACAATGGATTTTGAAGTCATAGTTCAGTTTGAGGTAAACTTTTTGCTTCTATTTTTATAGGTAGGTCGTAAAAATCCTACTTTCTGGCTTTGTTTTCAGCTAGGGGAGAATGCAGTCTCAGCAATGTGCAGTTGTCATTTTGAATCATGTTAAATGACATTCTGACTATACAGCAGAGCCTTGCGCATCGTATCTTGAATGGGAAAGGAGAGCTAGCAGCCAAGCGCACTTTGAGGAACAGTACTGTTTGGACAGAAGCAGAGTTTGTCAGTGATGTTCTGTGCCCGTTCTACCTCAGTATCTGTAATAGCAGCTCAGTACAGGCCATGCTCTGCCTGTCCCACTCTTCCTTTTAGAGCTGAGTGCCACCACCGGGCAAGCTTTCCCCAGCCCAGCCATGGGGAGAGATGAAGCCCAAGCAGTCATCCCTTGCACCCTCCTAGGTCCAGCATGGTACCAGAGCAAGGCTGCTACCTGGGGAAGGGTAGGGGGGGTCTGGTGGTGTCAGGAAGGCAGCTGTGCTGGGGCAGCCTTGTCTGCCACAGGGGAGAGGACACGCTGGTGCCACTTTGCACTTTCATTTCTACTGTCAAAGTCCCTCAAGGATGGGGTCAAACCATTTATCTTCCTTTCTCAGATTAGCTGAAAGTCAGGGTGTAAACAAGTTGGGCAGAGGAGCCTCACTCCCTCAAGCCCCTTCTCCAAGAGATTTCATTGGCCCTGGAGGGTTTGGTACCCTGGAGTTCGTCTGTTGGTCCCGCCGCTGCCTCTTCTGCCGAGGAGCCGCTAGAGGGCACGGGAGGGTGTAGCCGTGTCTGCACAAACCCTGCGGGCGCAAGGTCGTTTCCCTGTTCACTCTACAGTAGCATCACAGTGAGAAACACCCGGACCAGCACCAGTTCAAAGAAAGGCGTGGTCTCCAGAGGTCAGTGGCCTGTGAAGTGGGTGCTGAGCCTTTGAAAATTGGAGTACACCAGTTCGCTAAGCTTTTCATCTGAATTTTCAGCTTGATCTCTTTAGGAAGCACGGCCTAAGTTCTACATAAAAGCCATTTTCCTATTTAGGACTAAGCACATCCCTTCACTTTAATCACTAGAAAATATAAGAAAGAGACAAATCTTATAGCAGCTTCTCTTTCAGCAAATGTGAGAGCCTATTGTGATTGTGATAACTTAATTGAACACTACAAAAATTAATAAAAGTCTTAAACATCTGACAGGAAACACAAAGGCTAGGAATATACCTTACAGGAAAATAAGGCTGGCATTAGTATGATCATCCTCACCCCCAGAGAGCAGTCCCACAATACCTGAGTAAAGATGGTGACAGATTCAAATGACATATTGGGTCTGAATTAATCTGATAAACCTGAACTGCAGGTCAAGAACAGCAGAGAAAGCAGTTGAAAACAGCATTACCCACAGCATAAGGAAGGGAGGAACTGGGGGCCCTCTTAAAGGAGTGGCTGGAGCTTTGGTGGGAGCCCTAAGGGAGAATGCTCTGGCAGATAAGGCTGATTAGTGCACTCTGGGCCCCTACATGCTGCTGCCAAATATTTTCCTAGTACAGCCCACATGCTCTAAAACACATGCATCAGTGCAGGTATTTGGAATCAGTCATTGAGCCTGATTTTAAAACTCGTTAGTGTTTTGTTTTAATTTCAACCAATTAGCTCGTTCTTAGCAGTTTCAGTTTAGCAGCCTTCACTATCAGACCTGCTGCCTCTGAACGTTTTTGATATAGCAGTAATTAGCTTGACACAAACAACCCTGCAAAACTTTAATGAGCAAGACACTATTTTAAAATACAGTATTGAAAAGATGGGGATATCTACAAATGATATAACATAAACCTGAGAAACACTCTGTGTGCCGTGTTTAAGGCTACAACCAAGAAAGGGGTATTTCTTGGTATGTCTCCATTTATCTTCCAGCTTTACTGCAGTAATTGCAATTGATCTTAGACAAATTGTATCAATACCTTGGGATTCAGTTCCCAGCTGATTTTTTTTTTCCTTATGCATTTTTTTTATTAAGATTTTAAAGTTCATTGGTGGGTTCTTATAATTGCTTTATTTTTTTTTTCCACATTTGATTGCTATTCTTGAAGCAAGTATATTTAAAACAAGAGACAGCCAGAAAAATATTGTGTACAATTATGTGAATTTATGTTATAAAGGAGCAGCAAAGAAAGGGTTAAAGAGGGGGTGAAACTATTACTTCCCCACCTGAAAAGCAGGTAGCATTTAAGAGCAGGTGTTTTTACTAATAGTGGCTTGGAGAATGGCTACAGGGCTTGTTCTAAAGGAGCTGTGAATGAGACATCACCTGAAAGAAATGAAACAAGAAGGTAGATTTTGGGGTATAGAAGAAAGGTTGGAAGGCTGTATGGTGCATGGGAGGTGAAGTTGGAAAGCTGCACAGGTGACTTGAAGCCTTATCTGAGGATTGAAGCTTGTATGATGTGTGGGAAGCTGCAAGGGTGTTTGGGAGGACTGGAGGCTGTCAGGATGCTGGAAGGCTGCATGGGAGATCTGGAGGCCAGGTGGGTGGCTGGAAATTCATGTGTTGTGTGGACAGGCCAGAAGTCTGATCTGAGTCTAATGTTATCAGATCCCATGGCTCAGAGACTTAAGAAAAAAATAATTGCTTCTAAGAGATCCTGTGGATATTCCAGAGCCCAGGGAGGCAAGCAACAATTGTGGTTTATTAATCAGCATATTAAACACTTAGATTCTCTTTCAGTCAGGGTGACTATAGATAGTAATTTTGTGGAGTTAGTTGTTAACCTAGAGCTCTTGGAGCCTTCAGGGCTACAGGAGGTGGAAGCAAAAGTAGAGACTGGTCTGATGTTACAGCATCTTATGAGGAAGCAGCATTTGAGAAGGAAGACAAGAGGCTGTTTACTCTTAATGTCTTTATATCACTTAAGAATTAATTTGAGTCATAGGCTGGATTGAGGCTGGCTCTAATATATTTTCCTGGGTGCTACAGCTGGCTTTCAGTGCTATCTAGAAGCAGGTGAGCAGGGTGGTGCTTGAAGTCTGCTTGGGGTATTGCTCTCTTCTGGGGTGTGGGGTCAGATGGCACAAAAGTCCTCACAGTAAGAGAGATCTTTACCAACTGTCTGTAATGGTGTAGCAGCTGGAATCCCTCTTAAATCAATCCAGACTCCATCAGATGTGTCACCTATTCAAATCTACTTCTAGTGGTGTGTATGCACTGATAATGCATGGTTTGACCTCCTTTGCCCATATGCAGCCTGCCTCTGTTAGTATCTTCGGAGCCATGCTCTAAGTACAGCTGGCTGAAAAGGGTGCTCTGCTACTGAGATGGTGATGGCAGATATTTCTAGTTGCAGAGGTCCAGGAGAGATCATGCTGACCTACATCAGTGTTGCTATAGATCTTTGAAACAGGACTGAATGCCTCACTTCAGGTGGTACCAGTGTAAGCATGGGCCTTTGGTACCTCAGAGGGTCAAAAGCCCAATGTAGATAGACCTACATTTGGGAGCAGTTAGGAGGATGGAATGCCACTTGATCCCTGTGCTCCTGCCCACCCTGAGGTCATGTCAACAGTCTCTTAGGTTAAGTCTGACATGGTTTCATTCTTGACAACAGAATAGGCCTAACTGTGAACCTACTGCTTTAAGTTGCTTTCACGCTATTTTGTTGTTGCTTCTTTAAGCAGAACATCTTTATATTTAAAGATTCCCCTCAGTATAAACCAATTTGAAGGGCTCTCAAACCAGTGGGAGATGTATGGATATCTGCTTTTAACACATTCCTCCCCAAATTTTGGTTCTTTTGGGTGAAATTATTCCTGCTCGCCCCCCTCACCCCAGCCTTTGTCAAATGGTTCTCAGATAAATGCTCAAATAAAACAAAACAAAAATACTAAAACTCCATCCTTTTATATTGGCAATTAAATGGCAAATTGTCTATTTCATGGGAGTAACAATCTCTCTCTGGTGCCAAAGTGCTCGGCTGAGAATCACTGGAGAAGTACAAAGCATTATTTAATGCTAGATTCCACGAAGTGGACTTATGCCTATTGGGACTAAGGTCCATAAACGGATGTGGGATTTAGATACATTTTATTGAGTTAATCTGTACTGGTCAGCAGAAAGCATTTGTAGTGGGGTTTCCTGGCAGACTAAAGAGCAATTTCTTATCTCATCAGAATGCTGCACCACTCAGCTTTAGGCAATTGAAGTCCGTAATGCTGTTGAAGTCAAGGCACTGTTCTTGTTTCATGTTGGCGGAAGGTCAAGCCTTGTGCAGACAGTGTTTAGCCCTTCCCAACATATGAACGCTGCATGTCCTGATAGCGGAACTCTTGAGTTGACAGGGAAGGTCTTTGTGCATTCGTGTAATGTTGCAGAGAAACCCTTGTGCTGCCTCTTGTAGGACAAGTTATCTCAGATGCAGCTCTATACTGTTTCTGCATCTGAAGCTGACTTGCAAACATCTCTTTTACTGTGTGAACTTGCTTGCCTGTTATTAGTATATATGGTCCCTGGATAATTTTAGTCTTGCTATGAAAGGAAATGAGGCTTTTATGCTCATGCTTTGTCTCTCTATCCCAGCTGGCCCTTTTCCATTTAATTTTAGCAGCTCTTGCCTGTTTTTGACAAAGGATTGAAATTCTTGGTTTCCTGTACATCTTGTGAAAATAGATTGTGAGAGAG
Organism: Athene cunicularia; assembly: GCF_003259725.1. NCBI lineage: Eukaryota > Metazoa > Chordata > Aves > Strigiformes > Strigidae > Athene > Athene cunicularia. Next base: position 10,167,938 of record NW_020799110.1, on the reverse strand, counting down.
CAAATCATTAATTTACCCTACTATTGGACATTACAGAATCAAGACAGAGTAGGGTGATAAAGACTAGTAATTGTGCTGGCTGGGGAGGAGAGGAAGAGGGCTGGGATAGTGGTTGTGTGTGGTGAGGCAATGTCTTGTCCATGCTGTGCCCTGGTGCATGAGGCAGTGCTCTGGGTGGGGAGAGGTAAATGAAGTGTACACATGATGTATGCTGATGCACATGCTAGCAGTTTATACATGCCTTTATTTTTTCTGCTACACACCAGGCTTTGGTGTAACTTGTGAAATCGCCCTGTAGATTGTACCTTTCTAGAACCTTAAATCCATTAGAGCTGATGGCTTAGAGGCAAAGCTGGGGAGAATAAACTGGGTACAGCTGAGGAGTTCAGGCTGTGGGTGGGTGTGAAGAAGGAACAGCTCTGCAGCATCAGGCACTGAGCAGGACAAATTCCTACTGCCTGGGTGTAGGTGAGTGCAAGTGTCCAGCTGCCCCATGTGATTGCACTTGTGAGTGCACACAGAGGAGAGTGCTGCAGCTTCTCACTTGCAGGTGCCCAGCATTGAGGAAATACTGTGTGGACAGGCCCTTCAGGACAGACCGCCGGTTTCTGGCAGCAGCCCTGTCCTCGGAAAAAATGTGTACTTCACAGTGGCCAGAGCAGAGGGAATAACTCCTCTTTGACTGATTTCATCCTCAGTTCCTAGAAGAATGAAAGCCTTGCCCTAGGGGATGTGGAAGGAGTGTGTTTGATGTGTATCTGCCAGCTGAGAGAGCCCAATCAGTCAAAGCCTTGGTGTTTTGTTTCCTTGGTGGAAAGTCTAGATAGGAGCTCCTTTTTCCTTGTGGGCTGCACAGAGTAACTGAGTGAACCTCAGTGCGCAGACATGCAAACACAAAAAAATCAATAGTCCCTAAAGCCCAGTACCCCCACCCTACGTAGTAACTGATGTTGAGTGTTTGAGAGATGGCAGTGAAACATTGGAAATGCCTTTACTGTACTCGGTAACGTGAGAAGCTGTTTCCTCCTCTTCGGCTAACGTTTGGCATGTGTCCAAAAGCCTTTGAGTATCAGCAGTCCTTGTGATTCTTACCGATGCTATTTTTATCCCTGTTTCTTTCTGGTTCTCCTTTATCTGCTTTAAGTTATGAATTGCAACAACATTGAAAAATGCTTCTGTCAGGGAACGTGCACAGCTGCTCCTCAGGGAGAAGCTGTCCTGGTGGTCTTGGCTGCATGGATCCGGCAGCTGTTCTGCTCTATGAGTGCTCCAGTGGTTGGTTGTAGGGAGGAAAAAGTGAAGGGGGAGAGAAAACAGGAACAGTGCACTGCTCTGGATGCTAGCAAGAATCAGGGTTACCATCACACTGGAGGTGACTCCATGCAAGAGTACAGAGAGATAAAAAAACATGTTCCCTTCTTAATGTCCAGAGACTTTCTCTTCCAGCACCCATGATGCTGCTGGAGGGCAACGGCACAAAGACTCTGCCTGTGTATTCACCTCTCACGGTGCATGCTGTGTTGGTGCTAATGATCATGGTGTTTAGAAGTGTGGGAGAATGGTGGCCTGACATGCCTAGTTTTATGGATCACAACCTTCTCTGGGTTACCCAGTATCTCTCTCATCCATTCCTTTTGCATTTCATAGAATCATAGAATGGGTTGGGCTGGAAGGGACATTAAAGATCATCCAGTCCCACCCCCCCTGCCATGGGCAGGGACACCTTCCACTAGCCCAGGTTGCCCAAAGCCCCGTCCAACCTGGCCTGGAACCCTTCCAGGGAGGGGACAGCCACAGCTGCTCTGGGCAACCTGTGCCAGGGCCTCACCCCCCTCACAGGGAAGAGTTTCTTTTATGTAATCTAAATCTACTCTCAGTTTAAAACCGTTACCCCTCGTCCTATCCCTATGCTCCCTGGTAAAGAGTCCCTCCCCAGCTTTCCTGCAGGCCCCCTTTAGGTACTGGAAGGCCTTGTACTTAAGTACTGGAAGTACTTGTCTTTCATTTTATTCCCCTGACTTTAAGACAAGAGGTATATTTTGGGCATGTATTGCACAGAAAGACTCTTATCTTCACATAAGTCCTTAGGCATTTTCATGATCAAGACTGGAATAACTTTGATTCCAAGCCTAAACCTTGGGTTTAGCTGCTCTACCTCTGTGCTAGGAACTTTGGTAATTTGGGTAATTTTGGGAATCTGTTTATCTTGCCAAGCAGATGCCTAGCAGGACAGAAATGCAGATGTTTCTGTTCTTGCTGATGTGCACTTGGTTGCAGAGGTCAAGAGAGCTAGATAAAATAAACCCTGCAGGTGCAGCAGTAAGTCCTGCCCACTGCTTGGCCTGTGAAGATTCCACTCATCTCCTGGGCAGCTTCTCTAATCCAGCAGTGATGGCACGTGTTTGTTGGTTTGTGGTTTGGTTTTTTTTTTTTTTTTTTTTATAATGATGATAACGGTCCTTGTTTAGCCCCAGACGTCTACACAGCTTTGAGATGGCAACAAAAGTTCTTTGGCTAGCTTGTCTTCTGATCTTTGCTAATACTCCTGCTTTTGGCAGCTTGCGTAGGCGTAAATGTGCACCAACAGTGGCAGAGTTCTTGTTTCCCACTGCTGAAGGTGACCAAAAATGTTTTGATCGTCAGTTAGGAAATCACTTTAAGCAGATCAGTGTAATGAGATTCTGAAACCATATGGCACTGGAATTAGTGCCTTCTAGTGCAGTAACTGCATGCTGTAAGTGCAACGATGTTGTATACTAAAAGTAATTTCAAGAGCAGATATTTCTTCCTCTGCTCATTCCTTAACTCTTTGGGGCTTAAAACAGTGCCTGGGATGTAGCACTTTATTAAAAAAAGGAAGGGGAGGGAATCTTGGTCTTCTTTTTATTAGTTGGAAGAAAATAAATGGATGTTAATAGAAAAGACCAGTTTTGGTTTCCTAGCTGAACAGTAGAATGGATGTTACCTTTAACAGAACTGAGTGTGCTCTGAAAATAAACCTTCAAGTCAAACTGCTAAAATGCCTTGTGGCTTATCAGATTCATGATCTGGATGGTGAGGAAGGCAGAAAGAAGGTCATGGAGGTGTATGTGAAAAGAACGGTGTGTTTCAGCATAGCTACCAAAGAACAGTTAAAACTTCATATAAAACATCATGTAAAAGTACAGAAAAATGTGAAGCTGGGGTTTCAAGAATGAAATAGATTTTTTTTTTTCCTTAGCTTCTATGTATATCAATCTTATAGCAGCACTGGATTTAGATTACATATTTCTCAGCCCTGTAGAGTACTATACATATGTGGGGGGAGCTGCTGGTTTTCATGAATAAATAAGATATCTCTTGCTGATCTCACTGTTGGTTTGTCAGATGTTTTTAAATTATTGGTGGATAGGAGAGGCAATTTTTGAATCTCATCTACCAAAAATTCTTGGTGGTTCTTACAAGGCTCTGTTGGAAAAGGGATGCCTGTTTCCCCTTAATTGTTTTAATGACCATGTTGGGTACATTGCAAACAGAGTGTTTTACAATATTTTTTAACTGCTTCATTTACACCTGCAGCAGAAGCAAACTTCTCTCCCTCCTTCCTCTGGCACATAAATGCTGTTCCCAAACTCAGTTCTTGACTCGTCACAAGAAATTACATCCACTGTGCCCAGCATCATTGAGATCCAAAGTGTTTGTTGCATGTTTCATGCTTAACAGTGATACCAACCATTGGAGCACTGCTTTTTGGGGCAGAAGCATATTATTTCACAAGAAGAGATATGGGGCTTAAACTGATTTAATTGCAGTGACTTTAATTTTGTGGCAATCCTTTGGCCATACAGTAATGACAGCAAGCTCCGATTCCAAGGTGAGCTGTTATTTCTAATGGAACGAGGAACTAGTGCAGTTCATCGGGCTGTTTTGGTTAATGTCATCTGAGGATATCTGGGTGGGGTTTTTTTCATTCCTGATGACACTTTCTTACATTTATTTACATGCTTATTCATTGACAGACCAACCAAGATGATGTTGCTAGGTAATGCTGGCAAATTAATAAGCAGAAAACGTCCTCTTCCTTAGCTTTTCCAAACATTTTGCTATGGTTGTCTGGAGCAGCAGGGAAGCAACTCCCTTCCATTCAGTGTTATTTACAGAGAAGACCCACGGAAACATGCTTGCCGTTTTCTGCGCCTGTTCTCCCCTATACTCTTCTGCATGCGAAGAACAGTCATTTGTTTTCAGTCAGACTGATACCTTTCGGTTAATGGAAGAAAAATGTGAAGAATCAGTTATCCATGCTGAATGCATGTTTGGTAACATGTTACATAACAGCATTCCTGCAAGCCAGCCCTTGCAGCAGCTCCTGCGCAGACACATCCAGTGCAGTACAGAAGAGGTAATTTGTGTGGTAGGAAACTGCAGGTCACTTTGTGCTCCCATGGTTTTTGATACATGGTTTTATTTTGATGTTTTGGTTTCTGATACATGTCAGGAGAAGCTAGCCCAGCTGCTTGTGAAATGTGAATGGAGTGAAACTTCACAGGAAAATAAACAGATCCTTTTGTCCATCTGTCCTTGCAGGACAGTGCTCAGTCCCTGAGGTAAACCTTAAGTGCCCCATTGCTATATGTGTAGCAGTTACAGTCAGCTTATTTTTTTGTCTGGAGCTGGGTGATGGCAGTGGTACCCCAGGCATCAGAGACATGTATTTAGCATTGTAATATTTCCTAGGGAAAGACTGACATTTAGTTGATTTTTAGATAGTTTTCCTGGTGTGTGCTGTGGCTACCTGTGTTTCAGAAGCTCACGCCTGTGGCAGATCCCCCTTCCAGCATCCAGTCTCCCCCTTGAAAGAGTGTTGTTCTTCCTGTTTCTTTCTGTGCTCTTTCACAGCTCTTCCTGTTGCTAAGCCACGTGGATACCGGTGGAAACATCAAATGGAAGGGAGGATGGCAGACAGAAGTGTATTGTCACAAATGCTGGATTCTCCTCCATTGTATGTCTAAAAAAGTGCAAGGTTGAAATGCAATTGTTCTGTGTATGTCAGACATACTCAGGAGCATATTGTCAGAAAAGCTTATTTTCCACGGTACATCACGTTTGCCTGTGTATGGAAGGACACCTTGAGCCCCTGTAATGAAAGAAAATAGGATGGAAGAAAGGCTTTTAAATAGAACTGCTGGGTTATGTTTCTAGTTTGCTTATCTCACGATGACAGTTTTTTACAAATTAATTCTACCTTCTGTGCTATTGTTTTCCTTATCTGCAAAATACTGTAATCCCCTGGGGATTTCTCTATGGACACTAATAAATATTCTTAAATTCTAATGAATCAGGTCACCCGACAGTTCGGTACATCATTGTCCTCACTTTGCAGGCAGGGTTTTGGCAAAGGCAAAGAACAGGAGAGTGACCACCTTCATGACATGAAGCAAATTTGGGGGGAAAGGAGTGTGAGTCTTTTACTTTAAGAGTGGAGACCCCCTTTACAGCTTCCTTTCATCAAAAGGAGAGATCCTGAGACTCACTGCTTCCCAGGTCTAGTAGCTGGTTTACTGCATGGTCAGTTTGTATGTGCTGGGTTAGGAAGCTTTAACAGCTCATTGTGTGGCTGGGGAGCCATGGATCTGGCAGCGGAGAAGCTGCAGAAGTTTGAGGAATGAGGAAGAAGTAGGGCTGAGTTGACTTCTGTAAGCTTCAGCTTACAGGCATTCATGGCTGTCCATCTAGTTATCCACCACTTTAGTAATGGCATCATGTGAGGTTTGGTTTTTTTTTTCTCCTGAGCAACTTTGTCTCCTCTACTTCATTCTCTGATTTGTATTAATTAGGCTTCTCCTTTTCCACTCCATGTCAAGGGATTAGCTGTGACCTGAGAGGGCCATGAGCTGAACATAGGATGCAATGATGTGCAGTGTGAACGGGTGCTAGTGCTTGAGGCGGAGGAAGGCAAAGGCTCTCCTGGTCTGTATATAAGATCCTTGGAGGAAACTTGTTCTGTACTCAGGTCCCTGCAGTTGATCTCTGGGTTGCAGCTCAGCCCTGATTCATTAGGTTCTTGTTGTATGCTTTGCACTGTCAATAGTGCTGGCCTTGTGCCTCTTCATGCATCTCCTGTACAGTGCCCCCCCGACCCTAAGGGAGTCTCCTTTTTATTTTACTGCATCAGAATTGAGTGCTCTCTGCACTCAGTTCCCCAAGTACAAGTTTCTTCACAAGGCTCTCTGATCAGTGATTCGTATAATAGTTGTTACGAGGTCCAGCACCTTCAAAGAGGGATTTCTAAATGTATGTTTCAGATCTCTCATTTTGGTGTCAGGCTGATGGATCCAAATTCTTTTTTAAAAAAAAAAATTGGGTCGGGGGTTGCACAGCTGGCAGAGCATGTCTGCCAGCAATATTTCCCTTTTGTCCTCCATTTGCTATTCTGTTGATTTAGATTATCAGATCTTATGATCAGGGACCGTGCACAGCAGCAGAGGGCTTTTCTGTACAGTTGCAGCTTCCCAGTACCACTGCCAGACATATGAGTAATTGGTTGAGCAGCTCTGCAGAGCAGTCTCCTTGCACTGTCCAGGCTGAAATGCAGAATTAAAAAAATCCATTCTCAGTGATGAAGAATCATAAGATCACAAGCCTGAAAGAGACCAAAAATCATGAAGAAAACCCTTTTCTTAAAGAAAAATTCTTTGTGAACATATCTGGCATGCTCTTTAAGAGACATTCTGTGATCTTGCAACATGCTTCTGGGATCTTCTCTCTTCATTGTCGCTTATAAGATAGCTTTAAATTAATGATAAGGAAACCATTCAGGGCACGGGCTGTGCTGAGGTTCACAGCTTTTATTCTGAATGAGAGAATAAAGTAAACTGATATTGAAAGCGAGGAGAGAGAGAAACAGAGTCAGTAAGCCTATAAAAGTCTTAGCCAATTGCAATGGCGAACATCCTGCTGGCGAGGGTGACCTTGAATGAACTAAGTGGGATAAAGTCACCAGCCTGGACTGACGGCTGAGAATCAGGCTGGATTCCAGCAAACTGAGAGAGCAGATTCCTGACAAGAGTCTCCTGAGCTGTGGCAATGGCTTCTCGGTGTCAGAAATGTGGACAACAGGTGCCCAGGAATCCACCTTTCACTGCTGTCCGGATAACAGAAGGAGAAATGAAATCTTATCATGATTTTATAGGAGGGTGCATTAGACTGGAGCGCATGGCAAAGAAAGGTATGTGTAGCATCTTTAAAACAAATATCATCTTCTCTTAGTGGTAGCTGCATTGCATTCCTAGGAGATTTGCAAAAAGGTTATTTTTCTAATCCTTTCTCTGAGGAGTAGTAAATAAAGACGAATGGCTGGATTTGGCTATTAACTCAGGTATGAGTGCATCGTTTGACTTGGCTGTATATTTCTGGGATATTTGCAGTGATTTGACTTAGAGGAGGTTAATATGAATGCCAGACTCATTCTGAGTAACTGTTTATTTCAGTCGGGTATTAGACACTGATGATTCTGTAGGTGTCTGGGACAGGTATTTGCTGTGCATGTAAAGTACTTTTTTTGAAATTTATGTAAGGAGATGGGGCAGGTGGTTACCATGACCTAGTTGACCCTGTTACCTTGTGCTCCTAAATTACTATGTAGAAGGTCAATATCTTTCTCTCTGAAAAGATTCTGGTTTCACTGTACTGAAAACAAACTTGGGCTCTCAAGCTTTTTGTGTTCTGTGTCAGTCAGCCTGGCTACAGGGCAGTAATCCCCTCTGAGTGGGTTGCTAGTACAAGATGCTGGTGTCCTGGAAATTTGTGCTAGTTGCATGTTAACTCTGAAGTGGAGTGATGGTAGTTGAAATATAGGCTGTTGACTGTTTAGTCACAGATCAAGATTGCTGAATCATAGAACACTTTTTCTCTGTGTCATCTGAGAGAAAGATTAGTCAAGGAGCCCTTTCGTTTCATTTGCTCTGTTAACTTGAATAAATACTTAGCAAACCTTAGATCCAGAAATTTATAACATGTTTTCTAGTACATGACAAAAAGATCACCCAAAATATGCAATATGATTTTACTTTCATGTTGAATTAGTTTTTATGATTTAATTCGCTCTTCAGTAGAGACAGTTGCATTCAATCTAGTAAATTGAGAATATTCTGCAGAAAAAAAAAAAAAAGGTGAAAGGTGGGCCAGAAGCAGGTCATCTGCTGGCAGCTGCTGCTTACAAATTGGGGTTTGCAGATGCTTTCTTTAATAGGGCTCTAATGCACAATGCCAGGGTTTGAAAACTGCAAAGTCAGTCCATTGTACCTCTGCTTCTGTTGGCCATCTATCTGTGCTGATTTTTGGGCTCAGTGCCTACCTATGCGTTGTTGTATTTGGCTGACCTTTCGGTAACACTGATGTTTCCAGTTGCACTCTTTGTAATGAGGCGCTCTGAGTTCAGTGTAGCATGACAGAAATGTCTGGTATCTCAGTAAAAGACAGAACAGAATTAATTGAAATTCCTTCCTGAATCTTTGATCAGGTGCTTACAGGTTGCTTACGGCTCCGGGGGCCCGTGGGACTGCTGGAGGCAGAGCTCAGGCATCTGCTATTCTTCCTGTAGGTAGAGAGGGGAAGACAGTGGTAAGAGCTTTGCCATGGTTACTGTTCCCAGGGAAACACCTTCCCTGCCTCTCATGTTGAGAGATGACCTGGCATAGTATTATGGGCAGAAATCCCTTGCAAAATCATTTTCTGCTAGAGAACAGATAGTGTGTCAACTGGTCAGAGCCTGTTGCCATTTTGTGAGGCAGAAACCATGTTTGCTGCTTTTGTTTTAAATCTGACCAAAGAGACCACAGGAGGGACAGAAGTTAAGTTATTGCGAGGGACAAGGTGCCTTCAGGTGCATGTATTAGAGCGCTGTGAGCATACACCAGTGAAAACTCTGCGTGCAGTGACCATGGTAGAAGGGGGCTAAGGAGCTGACAAGGTGGCACAAGAATTCATGACAGCACTGCCTGGGTTCTTCTCTCCTGCTCTGAATTGGCTGACCCGGGACTCATCTCTTGTCTTGTTTTGGCCTTAGTTTTCCTATCGGTGAAGTAGAAGCAGTAGGAATTACCTGCCTCCCTAAATAGTGGATCCTGATGATGTAGCTATGACTATCCTCTGAAGATTAGGCCAGTTTCCCTTTGCGATAGGCGCACAGAGGAAGAAAGATGATCTGTACCAGAGAACCTGGGCTCTGCCTGCCCTGTCTTGTTTGCCCTTTGCTACTAACAAAGACTGGTTGACAAACTCTAGGGGTGGATGTGTGCCTTTTTCTCGGGCTGGCTCTGTATGAACATAGTGCCAGTGCAGCATCATGGATCTCTGTGGCGTGTTCTGACTTGGCTCTCACTTAGGGTTACCCTTCTGCAATATAAAGATCCAGCTGAAGTGTTGTTGAGGACTAATTGCCTAGTGCTTAATCAGTCCTTCAGGCCCTCCAAAGTATGAAGCATTTTTCACATACAGACCACATCGGTGGAGTCCTGTGAATCATCTGTGACAATTTTCTGTCTTGTACTAAATATCATAATGAGAAGTGGTGGAAGGCACACAGGCACTATAGGAGAAGTAGAGGCCACTTGGTTGCGGTCGGGCCCGCAGTGGCTGCACATAACCTGCCTTTGACAGCAGTACCCCAGAGCCATCAGTGCTCTGCCAAGCTAAGCCAATTCCTGGATCATGCAAGTTCAAGGCTTCCTTTGAATCGATGTGATTTGTTTTGACGAGTGGTTAAAAGTCTGGTTGTAGTCTTCTGTTCATGTAAAGGGATGAAAACAGTGAATGCTTACAAAAAGGAAGTGCCACTGTGAGGAGGCGGTTGAAGGGGTGTTTCCCTATGGCCATGATGACTGCCCAGAGCTCCACAGCCTTGGCTCCCTGCAGCAGGCAGAGAAGGGACCTTCTATAAGCTGCCCTATGGGTGCTGAAGTCCCCTCTGGGGTCTGATGTACAAATCGTGCTATTTTGAGTACTAGTATGTGACTTTGAGACTCTCTGGGAGCTGCAGCTTCAAGGTGCTATAAATGACAACCAAGGGGAAGGAGCCCCCAGAAAGCCAGGCGGGAAATGTGGCAGGGACTCCAGTCCAGAGCTGACCTCCTTGTAGTGCTCTCAGTTCCTCACCAAAGAGATACTAAAGCTGAAAGCAAAGCATAGTCTCTCATCATGAAATACATCATTCTTGGATAGTGGCTCACGTGCCTTTTCATCACTGACATGACTATTCATGTCACTCAGCTGCTGGTTAACATCTTTTATGCTTGAGAACACCTCCTGTCAAAATGGCCCTCTCAGTCCCCACATGATCTTAATCAGCCTGCCTTGTGATGCTTGAGTCCTCCAGTGGGATCACACATCTACAGGGACATAACTGGTTGGTTAGACTATGTTTCTGCTTGCTGTGGAGCTTGAGGCTGCATGCAGATTATATATTTCTAAGTGAATAGATGTGTGTTTTTCATCTGTGCTGAAGGCTGGTGGCTGCATAAGACAGGGTAATGAATCTGCAGACACTAAGAAGTATGCAGTTCATTACTGAGGCTATTCAGGATTTTGCTGTTGCTGCAAAACCAGGCAAGATCCTCCTTGCCTGTAAGATGGGGACTGCTCTCTGTGCTAACACAGTATTTCTGAATTTGTCCTTCTGTAGGACAGAGGAATGCCGCAGTTCTGTCTGTCCAGCATTCATGGATGCTTGGTTTTGGTCCTACTGCTGCATCTCTCTTGCTGCTGGAAATGAAAAGCAGTTCTTCAGTTCTAAAGTTCTATCTGTTCAGGGAGAAAAAGAAACTGAAGTATTGGAAATGTTTTTAGAGCAGTTAAGGATTTAAAAGCAGATAAAAGCAGAAAACTGCTTTTATAGTACTATCTCTAGAAGCAAATCCCATCTGAATGAGTTAAGGCTGAAATTTCTTGGACTATTTGTAGCTTTTCCATCTTCAGTAGTGAAATAAATGAGAAATGCTTTCCTTTCCCACATGGCTGATCTTTCCACAAAGGTGCTCATTACTGGGGAAAGTCACTATTTCACGTGAGGACTGAAATCTGCAGTGTAAGTGGAAAGTATTTCTAACCCCCTTGAGACTCAGTCACAGTGTCTCCTTGTTCATTGCTCAGAATTTTTCTTATTTTATTTGCATTCATTATCTATTCTCCTCGTTAATGTAAAATGCTACCTAGGGAACCTGGGATAACTTTTTTCATCTGGTTCTCACTGCAAAGAAAATAGCTAAAATAAAATATTCTTTTTTTCATAGAGGTTATTCTGAGAAAAGATCCTTATCTTGCATATCTCTGTCACTTTTCACCTGTTCCCACTGATATGCAGCCTGCTCTGCTGCTGTTGAGCAATACTAAACCCTATTTACCTAATCAGAAATGTCCAGAGAATGGTGATGTAAATAGTGAAGGCATAGCTTGATTTCTGTTTTTAGTGATAAGTAGTGCTGAGAAGATCAAGAGAACAAATTCTCATCGGGCAAGTTATAGCAGAGGCCTTCTGGGTATTTATGTTTTTCCCTTCCTCCCACGATACCAGAACAAGGAACATCTTTGTGAAATGGAAAAGCATCAAACATGGATAGACAGATTGCTGTAGCTGGTAATGTTTTGTTAACTTGTGGGACTTATTACAATAAGATAATAGCTCAGTTTGCTTTTTCATATTGCCTAAATTGTACTGTAAACTGTCTAGGGAGAAGATTTCAGAGGAAAATAGTGCTCAGTGTACTGGGAGGTTGGAGAGCATCTGTGCAGATCTCTCACCCTGGTTATCACCACAGAGCTTACTCTCCAATTTGAGCCACTTCTGCTGCTTCCAGCCCCACTTAAAGACCCAATTCTACTCTGCTAATATGTTGATTTTGTGTACAAACTCTGATGATTCCTTATTATCTGAATCTTGCTGTGGATTAGCCTGTCCAGTGAAGTTTCATGGACTCTCCTTCTTCACCACCTGGATGTTATCCAGTAGAAATACCGGTGCTCAAGTATCAAAGAATGATAAATAAAGCTTGATTGTAGCAGTCCAGCTTCTGTATACATGTATTGAGACTATGCCGGGTGTCTTGTTGAACGTATTTCTAATCCTGTTAGTTCATTTCTCAAGGGGGAAAAAAAAAAAAAGTCCTCCAGGCTTTTGCAACAGACAAGAAGAATTATTGACCAAACGTTTCCTTTTTCACCTTTTTCTAAGCCAGGATGTCTCAGCAACTTTGTTCTGCACAGAGGCAGCACTACATTCATATTCAGAACCTGTTCCTGTGAGTCATTAAGTTGGAGATTGCTGAGGTCAGGCTATTTGTCTAAACTCCTGAGTCACCACCTTGATACAGCGTGCTCCTGTGGGGGCCTCTAAGAAGCAAGGGTCTACACATGACTGAAGATCTGCTTATGAAATTGGGATACTGTTAATTAGTAAGGTCATCCTCTGCTAGTATTGGGAAAAGCTGAGGTGAGATGGGAAGAAGTAGAGGAATGGGATACTCTGTTCCATTTTCCTGTGACTCTACAGACTTCTGAGTAACTAGACTCAAGAAGGGAGATCTGCCAGAGAAAGGACGAAATGGGGGGCAAGTATAAAGCCACAATAAGAATCACTGGGCTGGAAATTAAAGGGAGAGCTTTGAAACACAAGCCAATTTCTCTGTGTTAGGCCAGCTCTAGGGGAAGCAGTGGATTTGCAGTTGCCTGGAGTCTTTAACATAAGATTAAACAGCTTTCTGAAATACTGGTTTAATCCAATTTCTGTGAACTTCTTGTGTGTTCAACAAGTCAAACACAATGAACCTAGTGGTCCCCTGTGGTCCTGCAGTAAAAGAATCTGGGAAAATGATCTCTGAGTTAGAGGCACTTGGGGTATGAGCTGTTCCTTGTCATGATTTTGGAGACTCATGCCCACAGGTGTGAACACATGGACATGGGGGGTCAGATGCTCAGATGGTACAAGTTACTTCAATGAAACTGGGGCAGGAACTGAGAATCAGGTCCTTGAATGACTTTTGTTTTCTTAAACTTCCATGTGTACTGCAATGCTTACCAGTAACAAAACCTGAAACATCAGTATTACTGTATTCCAGATGCTGTATGCTAGTGGGAAAATATTTGGGTAGTACAAAATATTGTTCTGCTGAGAGGCACAACTAAACCTTTTAAGCTTGGCAAAGACATTTTACAGATACACATGGAAATTACCTTTACTAATTATCATATCGTATCATAGAATGGGTTGGGTTGGAAGGGACCTTAAAGATCACCCAGTCCAACCCCCTGCCATGGCAGGGACACCTTCCACGAGCCCAGGTTGCCCAAAGCCCCGTCCAACCTGGCCTTGAACCCTTCCAGGGAGGGGTCAGCCACAGCTGCTCTGGGCAACCTGTGCCAGGGCCTCACCCCCCTCACAGTAAGGAATTTCTTCCTTATGTCTAATCTAAATCTACCCCCTTTTTTTTTTTTAAAACCATTACCCCTCATCCTATCCCTACACCCCCTGATCAAGAGTCCCTCCCCAGCTTTCCTGTAGCCCCTTTAAGTACTGGAAGGCTGCTAGAAGGTCTCTGTGGAGCCTTCTCTTCTCCAGGCTGAACACCCCTAACTCTCAGCCTGTCCTCACAGGGGGGTGCTCCAGGCCCCTGAGCATCTTTGTGGCCTCTTCTGGACCCACTCAAGCAGGTCCATGTCCTTCTTATGCTGGGTCCCAGGTACTGCAGTACTGCCGGTGAGAGCAGAGCAGAGGGGGGACAGTCACCTCCCTTGACCTGCTGGCCACACTTCTCCTGATGCAGCCCAGGATACAGTTATGCAAATGAAAAAATGTTGGACACTTGTAAATCTACTTCATGAAACTGAAAGTGCTGCCTGATGAGCTTTCCTTTGAGCATGCAGTGGACTAAGAGGAATTTCTTGTGCCTTTTCTATGGGGAGTTCATTCTCCTTATCTCAGGAATCCAGCATGTTAGTCATTTACATTCACTTACAGAGTAGCGTTTAGTCTTCTAACTCCACAGCTGGATCAGCTACTTCTGCAGCATCTCTACACACAGAGTTAAAATGATTTTTAAAGTGCAATCATCTGGCACATTTATCTGCCACTTCCATCGATGTGACACTTGTCCATAATGCTTTGGAGCTTCTCCCACCTCTGCTTTTAGAGAGGACGAGTCTCGGGGGGGGGGGGGGGGGAGGAGCGCTGCCCGGGAGAGGGCACTGCACTACACCAGACCTTGCCCTGGGAACTCTGCACTGGCACTGCTGCCTGTTGGGAGGCTCCCACCAGAGATGAGCGGGGTCTCAGTGTGTAACTGGGCTCGTGTCTGTGCGCAAGCAGAGCTGGAGCCTAATCTTCCACCCACAGCCTCCCCTCCTGAGAGTAAAACATGTCTGGAATGGGATACAGATTCTGATTGTAAATTGATTATGTGTGGATATTTGTATCTGTATAGGCAGCATTACACACTCGCTGCAGTAAATTCATGCGTTTAGCATGCAGTTTAGGAGAGGCAGGGGAAAGAAAGTGCAATGTAAAAACATACTACGCATCTTGCCAGTCTACCTCTGTCCACCTAGTAGTGTCTGTTTGTAACACTACAGGTGTCTTAAGCTCAGTAAGTATCAAAGTGATGCTCTGCGTTGATTTGGCATTTATCTGTAACTACATATAAAATCTTGTTAGTTTTCTCATGCTATACTATAAGCATTGTGATGTGTTGGTTGGCTGATGGGGGAAGGATGGTAACACTGGATGTGTTATCCTTAAGACAGGTCCACTCCAGCAGCCAGTCTGTATAGACAACTTCAGTCTGCTCCTCATTTTATAGAGCAGGGAAACTGAAACTGGAGTTTGCTTGTGACCTGGATTCCTCTCCCCATGCCTCAATTTCCCTATCTATAAAATGAATGACACTTGTCTTTTTTGAGCCTGACTGATGGCAGGACACGCAGAAGAAACAAGACATTACTAGTACCCTAGCTAAAGAGTGACTTCTATCTAAAGTTGCTGAGATGCTGGGGTTTGTGGTAGTAGCAGACAATTTTACCAATAAACCTAATGCTGAAGTGATGACCCAGTATTGCTTCAGACAGTGACAGATGCCATGTTACTATTGGCACACCAACGTGAAAGCATGTATGTACATCTGTCACGCACAGTGCAAACTCGGGTCCTGAAGTATTTGTTGTCCTAGGCATGTACAACTGGTTACTCCCCGGTTGAAGAACTGTCATCATGTTTCCAACCAACTTCAGAGGTCTCCTGCAGTCTTGTCCTTTGCCTTTAAATAACAGCACTATGCTTTGGCATGTGGGTGTGCCTTTGGGATAGTACTCCAGGACAGCTATTCGCAGCAGCAAAGTTGGTTTCCCTTGGCCCCGAACACTCTACTATTTAAAGTTATTTTAATGAGAGCCCTTTCCATGCTTTAGTCTGAGCAAGTGAATCTCTTTTATCTCTTGTTGGGACATACATTTATTTGTGCTAAGCTGTGAATGCTTCCTAAATGTCTAAGGGTGTGCGTGGAGAGCTGCCCGGGAGGGAAGCAGCCAGCTGTACCTTGGGGAGGGTTAAAGCCTGGGTGTGGTGTGTGTCAGAGGTCTCTGCTGTGGTTTGGTTGAAGCAGTTACTAAGCAATTTGTGCAGGCTCCTCCAGGAGAGTGTCAGCTCTTTGGTGCATGGTTGGTTAGATCCAGGACCGCTTCCATCCCTCCCTTCTGCCTCGTGTGAACTCATTACCACAGGGGGACTGCAGAGAAGCCAGCCTGCGACACAAGGGAGGGCACATCCTTGTGAGTGTGTGTGGGGGTCTAAAGCAGAGGCATCACTCTTTGTAGTGTGTTTCTGTTGCTTTTTCTAATGGGCATCTGGACTGAGATGGCGGTGACAGCGTGGAGAATGCTGCTGGCGGTGTGTCTGGGTCCCCTCGGGCAGAGAGGTCGGCTGTGAGCAGTAGTTGTCCGTTACCAAGCAGGGATGGCTGCTATGGCTCGCTGGTCGTCTCCAATGGCAGTAAGCAGGGAAATATTTTTGAGCTGACTGGCCTCTGTTCAGGAGTGAGCAAGAAAATAGTCCTTCAGCTCCTGAGCCAAGCGGTCACTCAAAAATTATGTAAATAGACTCTGAAATTATTTTTCTGGATACAGTAGTGCAGAGCAGAGCCGGTGGCTGGAATTTTTCTAAGATACTGTTTCAGCTGTGAAACTGTCTGCTGTCAAGTTCTGGGAAGAAATGAAGCCTGCCATAGTCTGCTGTATCTCTGATTAGCTTAGTGTCCAAGTGTTGCAGTGAATGTATTTTAGCTTCGCAGTTTGCCACGTGTGCTTTTTGTTATTCGTGATGGATTTTAATGTGACAGTGTGCAAATATGAAACCTTTTGTTGTGTTCTGTTCTTTGAGCAGGAATTTGTGTTCTAACAATTGTTGTAACAGGTTTTAGGAAGAAAATGAATTAACTTTTCTCCGATAAAACTGGAAACCATCAAGAAATATTTACTAGTGAGGGGCTAGGCAAGGGGCTGTGCCATGCTGCTGTAAATCTGGATTAATTTCTTGAGGCTGATGCTGAGATTAGACCTTGGCCTTTAATGCCTTTTATTAGGGGAGCTCTTCAGAGCAGGATATAACATCCCCTATAATATTCCAGTGTGTGCTCTGTGAAATCAAGCAAGTCCATCTTAAAAAAAAATATATTTTGCTGATTAAATGATGTGGAATGGTGTGTTTCTTTAGGTCTTTGCTGATATGGATAGTTTATAATGTATAGTGAAGACCTGTTAATCATTCCTTATCTATCTCTTATGATTTTGCAGAAATATTATGTGTCTTCAAAACAGGATGGGATATAGAATCACCTAAACTGAATAGTGAGAGTATATACTATAACAATTTTATAATAGTTTGTACAATTTATCTTTTATGGTGATTATTAATCAATGATTTTTAGATGCATAAATGTATGGTGCGTTCTGACAATAAGTAGTTGGCAAAATCCTTGAAGCGTGACTATAAATTTGTACGCACCAATGTATTTTTGTAAAACATACCAACAGTCAATCAAAATACTGTCTTGATTTAACTTTCTTTCCAGTTTAGTTATGTAGGATAAAGATTTTTTGACTTGACAATCAATTTTAAAACATTTTCTTTAAAAACAAACAAAAAAAGCCCAGCCAAATAAGAACATCCAAAGACCGTTTTTAAAGAAATGATTAAATGGAAGAAGTGGCAAAATTTGTTTCTTCACCCAAGGAAGTCTATACCAAAATCTTATGAAGCTGATTTAGAAAGCTGAAATAAACCCTAGAGGGTGCACGTTAGCAGTAGCAGCACTGCATATAATAAATAGTAGCAGGAACCTATCCTGCCTGGGCTGGTGACAGCCTGCTCACCAATTTGACACAGAAGTGAATAACTGATTTTTAAACTATAGATAGGCCTGATTGAGAACTATCAACTCCACTACTTCTGAGTCGTGGGGTTCCCCAGGCTCTGATTTTGATTTTGATTTTGTATCTGAACTTCCTGGTCATCTGCTACCATTTTAGATTAATACATATTTAAATGTTTAACAAAACAGGACTCCAAGCATATGTACATTTTCTTTAGTTTCAGTGCAGCTGCACATGGGCTTAACTTTGCCTTATGCCCATGCCTGAGGGGTCTGCTGAATTAGCAACCACCTGAAAGCCTGGATCTAAAACCTGGGGGGGAAGTTCAGGTTTGGATCCAAAATAACTGTGGTTCATAGAATACCAGGTTGGAAGGGACCACAAGGATCATCTGGCCCAACCTTTCTTGGCAAAAGCATGGTTTAGACAAGGTGGCCCAGCACCCTGTCCAGCTGAGTCTTCAAAGTGTCCACTGTTGGGGAATCTGCTTCCCTGGGGGGATTATTCCAGTGCCTGATTGCTCTGTTGTGAAAAATTTTCCTCTTGCGTCCAATCAGAATGTTCCCAGGAATAACGTGCCCATTACCCCTCATGTTTTCCATGGGACTCCTTTTGAAAAGGAAATCTCCATCTTCTTTGTAACCACCCTTTAAACATGGGACCATGATGATAAGGTCTCCCCTAAGCCTTCTTTTCTCAAGGCTGGACAAACCCAATTCTCTCAGCCTTTCCTCATGCAGTGTATAGTTCTCTTGCACTTTCAATGCAAAGAAGGAGCATGCTGGACTCTTTGGGACTTGAAATTCACTGCAAGCAAGTCCTTGAAAAGTCCCTGCAGTTTGCTAATGGTTGGTGTGGTCTTGAGGGCAAGCTAGAAATTTCCCTTTTATGTAGTGGCAATGCTGACCTGCAGATAACTGTGAATTATAATTCTGTCCAGCATCCCTGCTGCCTTGACGCCTGCCTGGCCTTACCTTCTTACTTGGACAGCATTCAACTGTCTCCTTCGGAGATTGCCACCAGAGACTGCTTTGAGCCTCTCTTGGATCTTTCATTCCGTAAACTTCAAGCCCGGGTGTATGGTAATGGGTTTGCACCTCTAGGGTGGTAAGATTTTTCCAGTTACTGCAGTGTCCCAACATACCTACTCAAGAAACTGAAAGTGAGGAGATTTCCAGTTGGAAGGACATGATTTCAGTTCTTGGATATAAACAGCTCTCCTTTCACCTCCTTCCAAGTCATCCACAGTAGATGCCTGCCTGTAAAAACAACTTGTTTAACTAAGTCTGTAACCACCCCTGGAGCATGGGAAAACACAACCACTACACAGGTCTTTTCAATCTGTGACCTCTCCACTCCTGTAATTTTATGGTAAAAGTGAAAATCAGATTTAGTCAACAAGATGAACTGAAAAATACAGTCGTCCAAAGTAATTTGACCAATCTTTGCTGAAAGACTTAAAATCAGAAGAAATGTTTACCGTGCCCGCATAGCAAAGCTCAGCTAAAGCTGTATGTCCTTCACTAGGCTGCACGGAATGCTTTGGAAATACTGATTGTGACTTAGCATAATGAAAAGAGAAAACTTCAGATCAACTGTGCGATAGAAGATCGCATCAGGCACTAGTTCAGCTTCTGCCCAGGCAGACACTGAAGGTTCCAGGTTTTTGAGCTCTTCAGAGAAAGCTGTGCATTTCTAACCTTTTTCTCTTTCATGGACATTGTTTGGGAAAGCTTGCAAGGCAGATTCATCAAACCATGGCCTAGATCAGTCCCCTTCTCAAGGGATCAGAGCATATCAGCAGTGCATCCCTCGAGACAGTTGGTCTTGCTCCTGACCGTGCTTGTCCAGCGTTTTACTACATTAGTGTACACAAAGTTGGGTTTGCCATTACAGCTAAAAAAACAAAACAACAAAACAACCTAAAAAACTTTAAGGGATATCTCCAAACATGAACCAGATTTACTTAAGTATTTTAGAGGCTGCTCCTATCTTTGGAAGTTAGTTAGTGAACTTTGCTATGAAACTTAGTTTTAATGAGAACAGAAATTGCATTTAAACAAATACACCTGTAGTTTTTGCGGTTGTGCTTGGTTAGCAAATGATCTGAGAGAAAAGATGACGCCAGTCACCTATCTGTGGTGCATTTTGGCTTTTGCCTTAAGTTGATCTAAATGTGATTCTCTGCTGGGAGAGGTAATCCTGGCCTTGCCATTTCCCATCCCATGCCTTACTAGCACTTGCACCCTTTAAGAAGCAATCCACTAAGAAAAAGATTGCTTCACTTTATTCACAGTAACTTTTTTTTTCCTGGCTTAGTTGTCAGTTGACTTAACATGGGTTAGGGGGGGGAAAAAAAAAAAAAAAAAAAAAAGATGGTGGGAATGTGCAGAAGAGTAAGAGAAAGGATGGTATTTCCTTTCTGTTTATAGCTGGATTTTTAGTTCTTTAAAGCAAACAATCTGTAGCACAGACAGTTTGTATCAGTAACTGATCTTGCTGTTTCTCTGGCCTGAAAGAATAAACAACCTTTCCAAAAAGTAAATAAAGGGCACAAATGGTGAGAAGGAAAAATAAATAGAATTTTTTAAAAAAGAAACCCAAACCAAAAGAATCTTTTTCTGATATAGTAACTTTGAAGTTCTTTTTGGCCTTCAGGAAGGGAAATATTTTGCTTAAGGGTTTGCATTGGGAGTTCTGGTGGGACAGAATATTTTCCAATCTTTTAGCCTACTTAAACCATATCACCGAAGACATGCAAATTTGTCTCCTTAGTGTGTTTAGTTCTTGAAATCTAACTTAGCTCTGCTAGACTCTTAGATAGGTTGTTGTTCGTGGCAAGCAGATACAGGACTCGAGAGAACATTTAAACTGTAGGTACTCTGCAGTATTTGAGTTTGTGTGTTGCCTTTTGGGTACTTTTTAAGAAGAATAAGAACACACATAACATTAGGTTCCCTTTCATTCTCTTAAAATTAAATTTCTGGCCTTATGCTTAAACCTATCTGGCTCTATTCCATCACATCAGCAATCTTACTTTTCCTCAAATCCACAATTTTGATTTGAATGCTGTAAGGATCATCTTTGAGCTTGCACAGAGTGGAAGTAGGCGGGCATACTCTATGATTTTTAACAAAGATTTTATTTCATTTCCATCTGTCTTCCTTCCCTGTGAGTCACATATTAGGCTGTCATTAAGGAGAGATGAACTTTGCTCTGGAAATTTATAACCCATTATTCCAAGATTTAGTGACTTTAGATGGGGGATTGAAGCAACCCCCTCCTTTAGTCGACAGAAGGCCGGGCAGTTGTAGCATTCAGTCACAAAAACCAAAGAAACCTCAGTGTCCTGTTACGGCTGGTTGCCTTTGGTTGTCTTTCATGGAGCAACAGGCACTGCTGTGTGTCAATCTGTTTGGTGCAGTCCAATTTTCACTCCAGCGGGTCATCTTTCCAACACTGTTGGAAACCATTGGTTGCCATTAACATGTAAACTAGTTTCTCTCTGCTCAGAGAAGAGAGGAAGGTACAAGGTTATATTCATTGTTGCTTTTAACCAGCTGCTGTTGGCATAGCTCCGAAGGTGGCAGTCTGTGGGCTGTGCTCCAGACCTGCTGCAGGAATACGTACAGCTGTGGTGAGAAATAAAATAGGCAAGTGTGTGTGGGGAAGCCCAAGCATGTTTCATTTCTGAGTGAGGAATTATGAAGCATAACTGAATGGCTTTGCTCTTAGAGATTAGAGAGCACAATCACAGCTAGCCTCCCTGAGATCTGGGAGGGAGGAGAAGCTGTGTCAGACAGATGGCTATAGTAATTGCTTTTCTTTTTCTCCCTCTTGGTAGAAAACCTTGGGAAGCAAAACTGTGAGGCCTAATTATTCTGCAGTGAAAGTGGTCTCTGCCAGGAATTGGATTTGTAGCAGTTTAAGAGGAGAACCAAGAGTATGTGAACTGACTTGTTTCACTTTTTTTTTTTTTCCTCTAGTATCACATCCTATTCACATTTTAATTGTCCTGGCAAATTCAATTAGCTCAAGTAATGAAGAGCTGCATGGTACCTGTAGAGATTCAACTTTGGTGAGGAATGTCGGGCATTGGTATTGTTTCATATAGTACTGTTTGATCAGTTAAGCTTTTTTCTTTTTTAAATTTGAGAAGCTATGTGTAACTGCCTCTTCAATTAACCTTTTTTTTTTTTTTTTTTTTTTTTTTAATCACACAGAAGCTAGGAAAAGCCTGAGTCAAGGATGCCAAGATAACCATGTCCCAGCCACTTGGCTGGTGTTTGTTTTGAGATGATCTTTAGTTGCATGGCTGTACAGACTTTTTATCAGAGGATAGGACTGCTTCGAAGTGGCCTGGAGTGTCCAATCTCTCCTGCAGATATTGGCAAGGTGCAATGAAGCAAGACAGTTGTCAAACTCCTGCGGCTTGTCAGCTTCCTAAAACCTTCCCATTGACTTTTGGGTTCCTGTGTAGTAAATTTAAACATGCCTATTATCAGCAAGTTTTTCTGAAGTACTCTATGAACCTGTAGCTGTTAGCTCAGTATCTGCTCATGCCAGCCCAAAGCAGGGGTTTCTCAGCGGTGGTATCTGACCCCCAGGAACATGGCATGTTGCTCCTGCCCAAGAGGGTGCACACCACTCCTGCAGTACACGGACCAAGAACTCTACAGAGCCTCCTGGGATGAAGTTAGGGGAAGATGTGAAGGGATTAATGCTCACTGATACTAAGCAAAATGTCATGGCTTTAAAATGAACCCAGACCTGTGTCTTTTGGTTTGCTTTTAAGATTTTTTTTTTTTTTTTTCCCTCAAGCTTTTCTTTTAGCCAGAGATTAAAAACTTCCTTTAGCAACCCCGGGTAATCATGTTTCCAAGGTCTGGGACTTCTACTGCAAGCTCTGTGTTGTGATGGTGTTACAAATTCATCAATATTGGAGAGTAACTACCTTTAAGCACTGTTCTAGAGGAAGATGAAAGAGGGCAAATGTGACATTGTGTGCTGTTGGCTACAGCTACTGACATTTTGTAGCCATATGATCTGATTTGCAGTTTGGGTTTATGAGGCACCTTCCCTTGTTTCCTCAGATTTTTTTCAGTCTCCTGATAGTTTCTTCTGCTACAGTTTATTTTTCTGGAACGTCAGTGTGTGAGCTATACTCACTTGAAAGAGTGATTCATAGTCACCAAATGTGTTTTGTACCCCCTTTCTCATCATTGTGATGTCTCCTGCTGAGTGTGGGTTTTACAGCAAATCCCATGTGGCTCGTCTTGCCCAGGCAGGAGATTTGATGAGAACTAAATTCTTGTTTCTATTACTTCATCTTCTTCTTACACCACAAAATTCTTTTGGTAGAAAAAGGATATTTAAAACCAGAAACAAAGCTATTTTTAGAGCAAACTAATAAAGCAGCTATATGAAGGGGGGGTAATTCTGTTTTGCTCAAGACTGGTTGATGATAATGATGCCTTCATAGAGACAAACATCAAAAGCAAGCTATTGTACTGGCAGGGTTGTTACCCCGGAGGGATGAACAAGTTTCTGAGAGGCTCGAGATGGTTGCACATTTTCTAGTTCATTTTCCATTTCTGTCGAGCTTCCTTGTGCCTGTCTCATCCATTGTAGAAACCTTTGCTCCATTTTGCAGCTGTTTGGCATAAGCTCAGTCCTGGTCACCCAAACCTGAGTGTAACTGTCTACCTGTGGGACTGCAGGGTTGTCACAATATCTTTGCTGCTTCTGGATGTTGAAATCAACAGTATTTTCTTCAGTGGATGCTCCACGGTTTCTCAGTTCAAAGAGTCCAAGCTCTGTTTTAATTATTATTTTGATTTTTTTAAATTCCACCCCCCACCCGCCCCTTCCAGGTCAAGGGGTTTTTTGTCTGTTTTTTGATTCAATTATATTATAGTCACCTCTAAAAATCCATTTTTCTCTCTTCTGCCTCCATCTTGCTGCCAACCTGTGGTTTGAAAATGGCCTATCTGTAACTATTACAGTGATTCAGAAACACTTCAAGTAGACGGTCTGAAGGATGCTAGAAGTCTTTGACCAATGATCTGGAGACACATGTCAGTACCTGCTAAGAATTGTTTTCATAGATTACAAGACCTTTTTGTTGCTGGTCCTTGGGTGTAGTATTTGTATGACTCCAAACAGGGGTGTCAACATTCTGCTCTCAAGAGGCTAACAGAGGAATCAGGCTTATGGTGTTCTCTGCTTTCTAATAAATAACCCCGTGTGTTCAAAATTATTTTGTTTTGCCTTCCTCCCCAGAACCCATTCTGGACATGCATGAGAAAAACTGCAGAGGAAAAAAGGAAAAACTTGATGGGTTACTGTTATTTTGTTTACTGTGGGAATGTATACCTGCCTCTTTCAGTTTCCTCAAAACCTGGAGTATCACATGGCTGTTGTCTGGGATCTCTCTGCTGCCATCATATAGATAATGAATTGGCATAAAAGTAATTTTCAGTGGGCTGGGGGAAGAGGTAAACACAGCAGGCTCAAGTGATGAACTACTTTGTGGGTCCTCTGAATTCCCTGCTTTGTCTGTGAGAGATGCATTAGATAGGTGATGCTGTGCCAGTTCATATGTTCTTCCTATGCACAGAAATGTTGTCAGAAGGGGATAAAACAGACTCTGGAAATCCTGATGTCTGAGGATTTATGGATGTTTGATATAGAGCAAGAAAAAGCTGTGGGAGGAGGGATGAGATTACTGCAGCAGCTTGATACTCAGCTGCCTTGAATAATGTCACCTGGGGTCAGTAGGATGCCTATGGAGCGGTCAGGAGGCTGTTCAGTCCTTCAGTCTCTAAGTGACCATGTACTGCATCAAAAGCAAAGCCCAGCAAATAGGATTGCTAGTTATATTTATAAAGGCGTAGAATGGAAACCCGTTCTCTGTCCCTAGCTGTTCAGTGGGCTTTGCTTTGAGAAACTGAACATTACTTGCTGAATATGATGTACTGAGTTTAGCTTTAGTATCCATTTCAGTGGATTCCCACAGGCCATAACATCGAGTTATTCAGGTCTAGGGTGTCTACAGACAGACTCAGAACAATGTTACTGCTTTAGCCTTTCTGTTTCTCTGTCTACAAATGTGCAGGCTATTGTCCTGCTTTAAAATCAATTGCAAGTAAGTGACCTGCTGATGAAAAGGTCCTAATGGCTGTTCCAGTCCTGGAGAATGACTCTCAGCACCCGCAGAACAAATATAACACAGAGAAGAGCATATATTTCTTGAGTGGAAGACACTAGCCCTGTTCTGGCCTTGGGCAGGCTTTGATCCCTTTGGTGTGTTTGTTATAGAAACCTTGTGAAACGTAGTCATGAGGATCATGTTGAGGAGTCTGTTTTCCCCAAGCAGATTTCACAACAGTGTCAGCTATAAGCTGGAAGATCATCCACCAGTGGCATGCTGTGTGGCACAGGGCACTTCTACATGTAGACGTGCATTGCTTTTAGCAGTTCTGCTGTAGTGATCGAGACTGGGGGAAGAGAGGGTGTGATGGGGTGGTCCAGACAACCGCTGCACTGTGGATGTTAAGAAGTAGAGCATAAGACTAAGTTGCTTGATGTCAAGGCAGAAATGAGTCAGATCCCACTCTTAATTCCTGCTCTGTGAAGTCTAGAGAGAAAAGCAAACACTGAGCTGGTGTCAAATGTATTTGTACCTGGCAGAATGACTGGGATCTCTTATTTTACAAGCTATGTCAATCAGCCAAGAGCAACAGGGTTTTTTAAAGTTTCCTGCCATCCCAAGCAAAGGCAAATTCTCTTGGTTTTGACGGGGTCATCTCTGGAGGTTCAGTCAAGAATCTGCGTGTAAGATGCTATTGTGAAGCTGTTTGGAACGCAGTTTTTGTTGTTGAAGTTCTGGTGCTTTGGGGTGGAGAGAAGATATGTAGCAGTTTTCTTACAAAGGCTGTATCTACCTTCTGACGTGTTGTGTGGAGTAGTATATCTCTGCTCACGGTGAAAATAAACTAGTCTATGTCCAAAGCTAAGCCTTAGCTCTGCTAACTCTGTGCAACAATGTAAATACATGACCATAGCAGTAGATTGAAATTACAGTGAGTTCTATGAACATCACTGAAACCAAGCTTTCTAGCTGTGATTCATTATTTGCTCT
This sequence comes from Athene cunicularia, assembly GCF_003259725.1. Lineage (NCBI taxonomy): Eukaryota > Metazoa > Chordata > Aves > Strigiformes > Strigidae > Athene > Athene cunicularia. The sequence continues at coordinate 10,142,407 of NW_020799110.1, read as the reverse complement.
TAGTCAGCTGCAATGTTAAGAATCAGGAAAGCTTATAGTGGGTTGCATAAACAGGATGGAAATAAAGGTTCCACATCAAAAATATCACTCATTCTATTTTGACTTTTCTCCTTCTTAGTCCAAAGGGAGTATTTGCAGAATCAACACCCTTGAGTTGTTTTTTTTTTCCAATTGCTTGGAATTATTGCCTTGTTTAGTGCATCAGCCAAAATCTGTTCAACTTCTTTCCATATTGTGTGTCACTGTCTGTCTAGAAGAGGGCAATAAAACCTAAGAATTCCTAGTTCTGGAAAGGATGAGAGTAGATGTCTGAAAGCAAGACAGAGATGTTATTTTGGGCAGCAGGCTAGGATGCAGGAGAAAGAAGCTAATTTCTAACCTCTCTGACATCCCTCTCTTTCTGGACAGTTTGTTTAAAACCAGGTGCACAGAAGTATTTCAGTACCTGCATTATGTTGGCATCAACAAAGATCTTGATGCTTAAATAGGGCAACTGCCTGCCTTTGCTCTTCTATCTGGAGCTTCTATCAGCTTCCTTCCTATCACCTGTTTTCTGACAGTTAGAGGTGAGCTGTACAAGGCCAGGACTGGTGGTTATTCTGTGGCTGTACAGTGCCTAAAGGCCTAGTTACAATAGGTGTATTGTAACATAAACCTTGATCGTGCCAGTGAGCAGGCAGATATTTCCCAGTAAATGTTGCTGGTCAAGACCAGGGTGAAGATTTGTGGGAACAAATGGGTGTACTTATTACAGAAAGAGATAAAATTAGCTCTAAATAATAATTGCTGGTCACCAAATTGTATGTGTGTGATCACACACACAAATTGTGGTGGTTTTTCCCCAGCTGCTTGCCAGATTATTTTTCAACTTTTCAGTGTTTACTTCAGAAGAACAGGCTTTGTTTTCATGAGAAGAAAGCCTCACAGCCCCTTATTTCCTCCTTTTACTATGTATTTGCTTGTAGCGGAAAAAGCAACAGCAAAGGAAACTGTTCTGGATTGGTTGGCTGCACAAAGTCCTCAGGCAGAGACCAGGGAGTTCAGTGTGGAGCATGGCACTCTATCTGGAATAGACTTTTCTGCTTCAAACATTGAAAAGCTGCTTTATGTGGGAGGCCAAATGCAGTGGCTTAATATGGAACACGAAGTAGTAAGAAACAGGCTGTCAGCTTGAGCAAACCTGTGACTAGCTCTGGCAAATCTACTGGAGCTTGTTTATGAAAAGCTGGCTCTGTCATCACAAGACGATAGATAAAGTAGGCTGAAAATGAGGCTCTGTAAGTATCATTAACTTCTCCGTGATTGATAGTCATATAAGAGCTGAATCAAGCCAGGCTCTTTTCCTTTGAGTGTCATCTTTGTTTTACTGGGTTTTTAAAGGATGGGAAAATTGTCATTAAGGTTTTATTAACTCACTGGAGATTCCTGTTTTCATTTGCAGATGAAATCATGCAGCAGGAGATACGGCCGCTGGTTGCAGTGGATATAATAGAGCAGCTCCACAGGCAGTTTGCGATCTTGTCAGGTAAGAATTTGCTGGTAATCACAGTCTGTGGTTCTCCTGGAAACGTATTGGAATCTGTCATGCTGACTGTCACCCTTCAGCTCTGTACAGCAGCTGCAATAGTGGTTTTATATTGCTGATGAAAAATACTGTTACAATCAGACATTTGCTGTGTATGGAACTGATAAATGCCAACTTGCTATGCTTGTTTTTCTTAAGGCAAGTTCATTTTCCATGTTCTCCACGATGGGGTGGGGGTGTGGGGGAGACAAATTTAGAGGATAAGAATTTAAACAAATCGTTCTGTACATAATCTTTGCACAATGTCCAAGCATCTTGTCTGTGGGAAAAGATTTTTCTTTATCAGGGAGCTATTCATGACCTTCCTCCTCTTCCTCATTTGCCTTTTTTTTGGAAATGATTCATTTCTAAAGTGTAAGGTTCTAATCTTTTAAAGATTTGATTATTACATACTCCTTTGTTTGCCTGAAGTTTGCAATCACACAAGTGATGCAGTTCCTGCCCAAATAAATAGCTGACATGGAAATATTTGCCAAATTATTTAATACACATATTTTGGATACTGTAGAAGAGAAATCCTTATCTGGGTCCTAAAATGGCCTGTGCTGTTGACCCTGTGGCCTCTGGCAACTCTTTTTGTCTCTGTTTCCGCTTGTTCTGCAAATAAGGAAATTAGGAATTTGCTTTCCTTCTTCCCCATAGACACTATTGAAGTATCATGAATTTGCACAAAATCCTAATAAAGTCCTCTTGGACAGCCTGTCCCTCTGCTTGCTGGAGAGGAACCCCGGGTACGCAGTGCAGAGAGTACACAGACCCAGCTCTGCAAATGGTCAGCTCAGCAGGCCCAGTCCTTGTGCATCTTCACGTTTTTAAGTACACTCCAAGCTGCCAAATGAAATCCAAATAAGTTACTCAGAATTCTTTACGGGGCTCAAAACTTGATTTTGAAGGTTTCTAGGTAGCATCTTGTGGCAGGTTCTTAAGCTCAGTCTAACTGTTTTGCATTCTGCAGAGGGTATTGACTGAGCAGAGATGGAACCAGCTGCATTCTCATCTGCAGTAAAGCATCTCAGGGCCACATCTTCCTAAAATTCCTAATAAACACAAACCTCCATGCAGAACAGTGTCAGCAACTGCATAAAATTGCTCAAACCTTTTGCATCCTACTGTTGTGCTCAGTGAAGGGCAACTAGGAAATGCTATTGCAGCATCTATCCTAAGACAATTTTTGTGGGGTAATGTTGCAGTATTCTCCTTTGGCTGTCCAGACATTTGTCTGCATACTATGTGCTTACTATAACTCTTGCCATGCAAACTGCAAAGAATGGGGAGTAACTTGGTATTATTGTTAAGTGTTCCACACCTGAGTGCCAGAGATTTCAATGCACAAATGCCACGACAAGGTCTCAGAAGCATTAGGTGGTCAGGGAGAGCTGGGCACCCCTTTTCCTTAAGGTGCTAGCAGCTGCTTAACTGAAAAAATAATGACTGATGGTTGGGAGTTGACAGTCTCTTAATCTGGGGACTGTTGTCAGATTTGAAACCAAACCTCACTTAAAGAACTGCTTCAGGAATGCTACTCAGATCACTTATTAGTGCTAAACTGACCTTAAAATATTCTCAATACAAGGAAGGGAATGGGGAGTCTGATCACTGTTCAGCTCCTTTTGGGTCTTGATGTTAACTTCAGTCAGATCACAACTGGGGTTTGTGTCTGCTTTTTCTAAGCAAGCAAACACCAGCCGGCCTCTCTAGAATGCTCTGCTTGCTTTTTCTGCTCACCAGGCATGTAAGAACTGCTGAAACCAGTATTGTTTTCAAGGCTTTTTATTTAACTGATGCACGAATGCATGTAAACACTTATATGAGTGTAATAAAACCTCATACATGTTGAGAATTCAGTGCCTCATGTGCAATGCCTATCCTGTAAAACGGACGACTGCTTTTTCTTAAGCCCCTTTACCTTGCGACATTTGAGACCATTAATAAAAGCTATATATGGCATGTAAAGAGTAACTTGTGGAAAGTGGTTTATTAAACAGGAAGAAAAAAACTATTTCCAGTTCCAACCAGAACATTAAACATGGCACAGAAATGTCAAGGGTAAAAAAGCTTTTCAGATTTCTTTATGGACTCATCATTTCAGCAGTGCCTGTATTCTCACCTGCTATTTCAGAATATTCAACTCTTCCCATTTGATCTAATTCTTTTATTCTTAGAAGCAATGAGAAAGATGTTTAAAGAAGTCTATTTAAACCTAAGGTGCTGAAAGACTTTGGAAATAACTCTTCATAGAAGGCAGGGCTGAGGGGCTCTTTTGTTAGGGATTGGCAAATAACTGGTTCATCAGCATACAAGTACTAATAACTAATACCAAAACTGAGTGAAAAGGCGTATTTCATGCCCCCCTCTACATAAATAGCAAATCCCTTTTAAGAATTTTTCAGGCTTCTCTAAAATCTCCTTGATACAGTCCAGAAATAATACCCTAGTGAGAAACAGGGCAGTGTAGTTCATAGTTTCTATGTTGATTTCAGTCTGAAGTTTACAGCTAAACCTGGAAACCTGGGTGCCTCCAGTCTGAAATCCCTGTGGCAGCCTGTGAACAAAACCACGAACATCAAATCATTTACTTGAAGGTCCCTTTTGCCCAGTATCTTTTTCTGTTGGTGACCACTGGTGGGTCATAGGTAAAACATAACAACAGGAATATTCGTTACTGCCCCTTTATTGCCTCCTTCAAACTGAGGTTTAGGGACAAGCCAGAAATTACTATACTTTTCAAAAATGCATTTCTCTAAATAAGTGCAACTTTCTTTTTCCTCTAGCAAAAGGATGTTTTCTTCATCCAATGAAAACAGATCTGGGCACGCTCCTGCCTTATTTTACTTATTAAAGTAATTTGCACATAAATGACCTCATTTGATTTTGATTATTTTATTTTTTTTCCCAGGCGGCTCCACAGCTTTTTCTTAAAGCATGCTGCTTTTCATTAGGCACAAGCAACCACAAATATTTTGGTGTTTCAGTGCTTGCCTACATGGAGACTGAAAATCTCCTGACACTCAGCCTATTTCCTGGATTTCCATGATGATACTTCCAGCTCAGTAGCCACTGTCTGAAAAACCCCCTCTGCTCTTTGGCCCCAACACCATGGGCAGTAAAAGACACTTCCAACTTACTTGTAGAGTGTTTTGGGTATATAGTATGTTTTTCTGAACAACTGCATTAAAATGGTATATGCTGATTTATCCGAGTGGGGTTATTTCTTTCATTCCGTAGGCTGCAGGCTCCAGAGGGCAGCTAGCCACCTCTTCCATGCATGCACGTGCAAGCTCAGAGGATGTTAGCAGTGAGTGTGGTTTGTGCTACTGCACAGCCTCTAGCTTTGTCGAGCTCTCCTGTTCAGTCCTGTGGACCCCAAATCCATTTCTCCAGTGATAATAAAAGCAGCCGGTTGACTGTTGCAGAGTTTGTTATAAATGAGTATTTATTTGGTTAATATCAGCTTATTAACACCTGATGGCTGAGGCAGATAGAGTGAAACCATAATATTCCCTTGCAGTAAAGCAGAAAAGAAAAAGTAGAACGACTGAAGTCAAAGGCTCTTTGTTTTCTCTGGATTTGACTTATTAGAAACACTTTACTATTGCTGTGTACAGACTTCTTAGAAGAGGTTCTGACTGTCTCGCAGTCTCTGAGAAGATGGTAGGAATTATGTAACCAGCCTAATGAGTTTGGTGTTTGATTGTGTCAGGGTCTAGTTATAATGAATGTATTGGATACTAACAGCCTCCTGTTTGTCCTGGGCCTCTAGCTCCCAGGCTAACCAAGACTGCACTGTCCATGACAAGAACAGGGAAACTCTCCAAAGCCTTCCCTGGTCTGCTGTGGTCATGGAAAGTCTGCGGTGTAATGCGACAATGTTCTTAATCACATAGTTCTACTTTGGTCATCCCTTTTTCCGTGAGCTGATCTAGCCCTGCTTACTTGTGAGATTTGGTGAGAGTACTGGGTTTTGTGGTTAAATTCTAGTTTTAAAACCACTACAGCCTCTTTCCTTTCCCTGAAAATTGAAGTCCCAATTATGGGGACTGAAGTCCCAACACAGGGGTGCACAGCTCTGTTTGTGTGTTTCCTGTAGCTGTTAAGGGAAGTAGATAACAAAGTTGGGTAGTACTGAAAACCTGGCTCTTCTAACACACACCCGTTTTTACTGAAGAATGAAGAACCACTGGTAAAATCCTGTTCTTGTCCTGCTGACAGACTAATAACCAGCTATACCAATCTTCTCTTGGAAATACTACTATGCCCTCCCTTTTTATCTGCAGCTTCACAACCTGTTCTTATCTGTAATGACCCTCTCAAAGAGCCCAATCTGCCAACTGCAGCAATAATGGATCCTGTTACTAAATCATGAATTATTAGACAAACTGTCACAAAGTGTATTAGCAGAGATTAATTTTCTTTGTGTTCTGCTCCTGTTAAGTCAATGGACTTCAGTGGATGGGAGACTATCTGAAAATGGTAACTGACTCTGAAGCCAGTTTATTTAATTTCCAAAGCCTGGAGGGTATTTGGCCATCTGCTTCCTGTTTAAACTGAGCCTTTTGGAAAACCTGGCCTGACTTTGCAGAAAGATGGAGTTTGTGTAAAAATCTAGACCCTGGAAGCATGATTTAACTTTAATGAGAAATTCAGCATTCACAACCCTTAATCAACAAGGAAAACCAGAACAACAGCATGGAAAAAGCAAAACCTGACCAAAGCAGTGAAATTTCAGCCAAGATATCGCCAAACTCTTCAGCTGTCTGACCCAGGAGACTAACTGTGCTTGGATCTGCTATGACTAAGGGAGCTCTCTGCATGTGGGCAGACCCGAGCAGTTAGCCTGCACGTGTCAGCAAAATTTGAAAGAAAACTTTCCAATACTAACTGATGAGTTGGTGTCTGTGGCAGGCTGGGGAGGTGTGCGCTATAAACTTGCAGACAAACTTGTGGAACTTCTCCCCACAGCCTGTTTGTTGTTTTTTGGTTGTTTGTTGGTTTTTTGTTTTGTTTTTTTTGTTTGTTTTGTTTTGTTTTTTTTTTTTCCAAGGGATTTGGAGTATTTTCTAAGTGCTAGTTAGATGTTACTTTACAAATCTTGCTATTGGTGTTACAAGAAGAGCTGCTGGCTATGGAATAGGACTTCAGTGTAGCCCCTGATTGTCTAAATGATGGATATGTTTGGTCCCTGGACAGAAGGCATAGGTGGGCTAGAACTGGGGAGTGGGAGATTTCCTAGGACCCTCATCATGTCCAGGAACTTGGCCTGCAGTTGTGATTGCTTGCAGCTTTTACATCAGTCATACCAACATGCGGCTTCAGCTGTTGGAGCTCTCAGAATTCAGTGCTTACACCTCATTTGTCAATCACACCCTTTACACTGCAAAGCAAAATTAAATTTTCTCTGCTGCCATATCCCGTTATCCCCCATGCATATTCTTCCACCAAATACTTCAGCTGTTTTGCTTCCACAGCTGAATTCTGGCCCCATCTTCACTGCAACAGCCAGCCAGGCTGCATTGGCAGCTGGAAAATCTATCTAATAGGAGCAACTATGAATGCTGCTTTGTGTCCTGGGACATGGGGAATTGGCACACATAAGAGTGAGTGACAGCCCCATTACCATGCCTTGTACCACCCTGATGCAGCTTGTACGCCATCTCTCTTACCCTTCTTTCCCTTCCATATTCACTCTGTACTTCTGTCCTGTCATCCAGGTTATTCCTGTCACTTTGCCCTTAAGCCAAAAGAGAAGAGGAAAAGTTGAGCAAGAAGCTAAGGTGGAAAATAAGGAAAGTGCCCAGGAGAGGACGAAAAGGATGCTGTCATTCTGAGTAGCAAACCAGACAGAAGGTCAAGCTGACTGTAATCTTTTCCTCTTAAGTCTTGCCTTTTTCGAGGCAGTCCAGCCTTCTGCTCCTCCAACTCCTGATGTCTCCCTCATTTGTGCTCCAAGTTGTTGAATTGATGCACCAGTGCATGTGTGACCCTGGATGCAAATCATTTAACTCCTTGCTGATAATTTTTAACCAGAATGCCCTTCCCCAAGCGGTAATTGGTCCATGCCTTTGACACAATGAGTTTGGGTTGGGTGCAAGGCAGATTGCTGTCTGCAGAGGCAGAGAGCAGAAAGGAGATGGACATCCCTGAAGGAAACTGATGGCTGAATCAGGGTGGCAGCAGGTGTTGTGTTTGTGGGTGCTATCTGGCAGAGGAGCTCAGGTCTGTTTCAGGAGATAGTAGACAAAATCTGGCTGAGGTTCCTCTGCAGGCAAAACTCTGGGGCTAGTTGTGACAGAGTAGCCTGGGTCTGACTGAGGAGCAGTGACCATGGGAGACTACCAGTGGGATGGCCTGGCTCCCCTAAGGCAGGGTCAGGAGTGAGCATCATGTTAGTTCAGTCAGAGGATAGCCCTGAGCCTCCCCTCCTGCCAGCTGAACCTCCAGCTCTTGTGGCTGCTGCTTGCAACGGCCGCTGCCTCTTTCCCTGGCGTGGCGCCAGGATTTGGCCCTGCCAGGAGCGGTTGGAGGTGGCCGGGTTGCTTGAGGAGTGCTGCAGAGTGGCATCTGATGGTGCCTGCAGGAGCTGCAAGTCAGCGAGGCAGAGGCATGTGCATCGCATGGAGCCAGCTGCCAGGCGTGGCCATGATCCTGGTACCTATTGTTCAGTGTAGCTTTGTTTCTCCTTCTGACTATCAAGTTATTGCTCATACCTCAAGTTACGGCAGTCCTTGAGCCCCCTTACCTTGCTGTGTCCACGCTGCTGAATAGAGCAGATGTGCCTTGGGTAGCTGTAATGTAGCCCCCTCAGCTCTGTACTCTGTTCTGCACTGACTTTCTGTCTCTCCTTCTGCCCTTATTTTCTGCTTAAAATGTTCAATTTTTTCTTTTTCGTGAGGACATTTTTTTTTTCTTTTGGCCTTCCATGGATCTGCTAGAGCTTGTTCTGTGTCGCTGTCTATTTTGGTTATGATAGACTGTAAAGTTTTCTATTTAGCAGTTAGACTCTTATCACAAGTGGTATCCAGGAGCGTGGGGGTTATCCACAGCCCCAGCAAGTGTAAGGATCGCATACAGAGAGTCCTTGGGGCCAAATTCCATGCGCTTAGTCCTTATGCCTGTGGAAATGACTGAAGACTGTCCCTGTTGGTTTTTAGTTTGTGCGCTCACCCCTTCCAAGATATTGAATACCCAGTTAAAGTCTTTCAAGAACTGAAAGAAATCCAGTTCAACTCCCTAGAAAGCAAGGTTGATGGCCCAGAAAAAAAGGGCTGCAGCTTGTCAATTCACATTCTGCAGAAATTTGCATACTGCAGCAAATCTTGGTTTAGTGTCAGGGAAAAAAATGGCATTAACATTTAGATGTATGGAACTGCTCTCTCATCCGGAAGAGAGTTTTCCAGACACCCTTAGTATATAAAGAGCTTCCCTTATATCCCTTAACATCAACTCCTGTTACCTTGCTAGATATATGGATGAATGGATATGGATTGTTTTCCCTTGTATCTCAACTACTGCTCAAGGTTGAGATATGGGCAGGAACAACCCATTCTTAACATATTTGTGTTACTATGTGTCACCCAACACTTCAGACATGTCATAGTACTTAACAATTTCTGATTGCAAAATTCCCTCAGACTTCATGCTAATTTCATGGTATGGCAGGAGCTGAGGGTTTCCTTGTTTATTTCCCTGTTTGAAGTACAGCTGTATTCAAGAATCTTCTGAGCTTCCTTCTGTTTTGATTGTGACAGGAGGTGTTACCTTCACCTTGGAGGGGGGAGATGGAGCCCAAGAGCTGTTAAGGGCGCGTGGCCTAGTCAGAGGCAAAGAGCTCCTGGCTCTTAGTTGAATGCTTAGTCTGAGGCTTCTGCTAAGTGTCCTTCTAGAGTTGTTGCCAACGGTGAAGGGAAGAAGTCAGCGTTCAGTCTGCTTACATTCATTCCTTGGATGGCTTTTTATAGGAGAAGATCCTGTGACAAAAATACACACCCACAGACATGCAGTGCATCATCAGGCTGCCTTGTCTAGTTTGGGGAAAGGAGGCCTGAGGAAGAAGAGCCCATGTATGAGTATGAATGCAAGAGAAAGAGAAGATTAAAAGGACACAGAGACCCTAGTTAACAGGAGCATTAGAAGAGCCATGTGAAACTTGTAGTTTAAACAAATCTTGAGTATAACTGCAGGTAAACTATCAGGTGTTGAAAGGAGGGGATCCAGGGGAATTTTTATCTTATCCTCCAGGGGCAAGTATTGCTGCTTTAAACCAAAATATTCCAGGATACTATATCTCCCCCATTTAGAGTATCTTCACATATCTGAAATACATGATTGGGAAAGCGTGGTGCCCAGGAGCCATGTGAATGTGTACAAGATACCATCTGTGAAATAGCTTGACATGGAATGAACTCTGCAAGAAGAGCAAGCAGACAAGCTTACTGTCTCATTTTCCTGTCTGTTACTGTTTGCGTCCAGAAGATGTCACTAAGAATCTGTAACAAAGCATCCTGAATGGGTATCTGCTGGTGGGAATTTCTGGTCTCTAGAGTGCAGCAAATAGTCTGGGGAAAGTCTGACTAAATTGGCACGACAGCATATGCTCTGTCATGCTGACTGCAGATAGTGCAGCTAGAGATCAAGCTGCCGTGCATCAGCATTTGGCCTTATCCCGAGGCTGATGCGGAGGTCAGTGTGGAGGCTGTGGCTCTGCTCCGCATTTGAAATACAACTCAGTGCAGTGTGAACGGTAGTATTCCCTCTTTGCATTTTGGCTGAAAGCCTTTTGAATCTCTGTAGGCCTGTTTGTTCCCTAGCAGGGTGAGTTTAGTGGATGATCTAACACAACGGAGTCATTTTCAGATGTAACTAAAGCAATAATCAACCTTCAGAAAGGAAAAGAGGGGCTAAAGATAGTATATTGACAAATCCACCATGTCACCAGATGTCAAGAAGGAAAAGGGTTGCCTTGTTCAAAATGTCTGTTTTCTAGAGCTCTGACTTCTACTTTACGCAAACATTGCGTTCCTCAGCATTCCAGCTCTCCGTGGCTGGGCAGCAGGAAAGAGACCTTCAGTAATCCAACTGAGTTTGGGAGGGCTGGGCAGAGGCAGGATCAGGACTAGCAAGGCACTGAGCTCTCTACACAGAAATAGCTGGGAATTGCTGGAGCACCTCTTTGCAGTGACCACCAAAACAGGAGCAGGAGCAACTGGTTTGTGGCGTCAGCTGTGGTTATCAGCAGGGAAAGGCAATGGTCTGTAGGAACAGCCTGGAAACAGGGTCTAGTTATGGGAATTTAGAGGATACTTTTGAGGAAGAACTCTTCTCCTTTTGGTTCCCCCGCCTTGTCTTTGTTTCCTTCCATACTCCTAACGGGATAATTTATTGAATATCTTCCTTGAGGAAGGTAATTTTCTGTCTCCCTCTCACAGCTTCCCCTCCACTAAGGGGAAACCCAGGGCATGGCTATTCCTTGAACAAGAATCTTCTGCAGGTGATAAATGACTATAAATACTGTGTGTGCTGCAGGACTAGGCCCAGTATTGAGTTGGTAGATAATTCCTCAGCCTGATGCAAAAAATAGGCTTACGTAGAGAGTGCAGAGAAAGGAGAAAGACTCAGGGAAAAGCATGTCCTTAATGCCCTATCTGAGCAGCACTAAGCAATAAGGTACCTGCGACAAAAGCTTTGTTTCATCATATTCCTTTATTTCCTATTGCATCATTAGTCTGCTCTTGGCTCTGAGTCCAAGCTGGTGAGAAAACTGTTAACTTCTGTGTGGATCGAGTGATGTCCAGATTTATTAGCAGAATGTCATGGTTTGACCATGCAGCTGCTCACTCATCCCTTCCCCCTCAGGAATGGGAAGGAGAAAATAAAGCAAAAGTCCTGGGAATAGAGATGAAGGCAGGGAGGGATGACTCACCCATGATGGTCACGGTCAAAATACAAATTTGTTAAGGGAAGAAAAAGAACTTCAGTTTAATTCAAACACTAGCAACACCACCATTAAATAGACAGAGTGGGACAGTGAGAAGCATTGCCACATCTTAAAAACACCTTCCCCCACCCCTTCCTTCTTCCTGGGCTCAGCTTTGTTCCTGATTTTTCTACCTCCTCCCCCCCAGTGGCACAGTGGGCAAGGGATGGGGGTTGTGGTCAGTCCCACTGCTTCTTCCTCCTCGGGGAGGGTGGGAGAACTCCTCCACTTCTGCCCTTGCCCCAGCGTGGGGTCCCTCTCACCAGAGACAGACCTCCATGAACTTTCTCTGACATCAGTCCTTCCCACAGGCCACGGTGTTTCCTTAGCTGCTCTGGCATGGGTCCTTCTCATATGTTGTAGTCCTCCCAGTGCCAAACTACAACAGTGGGGGCTTCTTCCCACAGCCCTGCCTGCCTTTGGGTGCAGGCACCTGCTCTGGCATGGGGTTCTCCCCAAGCTGCATGGGTGTAGGGCACAGCCTGGCCTCTCACCATGGGCTGCAGGGGAGTCTCTGCTCCGGCACACCTCCCTCCTCCTCCTCGTGCTTGCATAGGTGTCCTCCTCGCAACTCCAACTCCTCCTCCCAGGTTCACCTTCTTAAATACGTTATCAGAGACTCAGCCACTATCATTAATTGGCTCGGCATTGGCCAGAGGCAAGTCCCACTTGGAGCTGGGGGAGCTTCAAGAAGCCTCTCACAGGGGCCCACCGCCGTAGCCCCCTGCCACACTAACCCAGTAAACAGAACCAATTTGGGACTGGTTCTGCAAGTCAACAGGGTTTGTGCTGTGCACTACAGCATCTCCTATAGCTGGGCATTCGGTCAGGAGAACTGACTTCTCGGCTATAAGGGACTCAGCTCCATGCTTCCTGGAGCTCTACCAGAGTTTCAGCACTGCTGTTTGGATCAGGGAGTCCCTCAGAGAGGGACTCTTCTTGATCTTGCTGCTTATGATCTTCCTGTCCTATTTAATGGAGGTTTGATATAAATAAACAAGACAAGAGCAAAACTAATTGATTAAATACTCCATGCACTTTGAGTGGTTTTTTGTTAAGGAAAGACCTATGCTGGATTGGTCCCAGGCCTGTGTCATGGGTTATATGTGTGTATTCAAAGTTTGTATGGTTCATTACTTCATTTCCTTTAATGTCTAGAAGGAATCAGAGAGTGCTGTACCTATACATAGGGAAATATTGTAATATTATCACAAGAAATTATTTGAAAATGGGAAACAACTGAAGAAAGCGCTTAATCAAAATTATGCACAAGGTTCATGAAAAAGCTGAGAATAAACAACAGAGACTAAAATAAACAGTCTGGAGTAAACGGAGGTAATGAAACTACAGTAAGTTATAATATCACAGGGAAGCTGATCACATATACTGCATCTGGGTGCTTTTCAATGAGGGATATGCCCGTGTTTCCCGCTTGAGTGCTGACCAGTCTGTCCACAGGCACAGAATCACCCTCTAAGATTTACAACCTCTCTTTTGCAGGAGGAAGAGGGAAGGATGGGGCACCCATTATAACATTCCCCGAATTTGCAGGATTCAGTGACATACCTGATGAAGATTTTCTGAATGTGGTCACATATCTAACCAGCATTCCCAGGTGAGGCTAAGCATAAACGTCTGTTGATTTCCTAGAGAGCTTTGCTTCCTTAGTGGCTCACTGCTTTTAGTGGCGCTACCAGGATGTACCAGTGACTCTGCATCCATCCTATCAGTATGAAACTTCCCTGTGTGCAGGAGGCCCTGGGAAGCCCTTACATAATTAAACACAGGACAGGTTTTCTGTTCAGGGCTTGAACTGGGTGGGAGGGGGTATAGACCTGAAGAGCAGCAGTAAAGATAGCAGATCAAAAGGGAGCTAAGAGAAACCATTTGTGATAACTCTCGGGGGTACTGGACATAATAAGGGAAGGGCTGCATCTGGAAAGAGCCAAATGTACATAGGTCCCCTTACTGATTGTTCTCCGAGTACATCTTTCTGTACAAGCTTTCTCTTTTCTAAGGGAGCAAGCTAGGTGCCCTGTTGACAGGATTCTGGCAAGCACCTTGTGCTTTCTGATGCTTCGTTTACTGGGAGATTGTTTCTCAGCTAGGATGTTTTCCTTGCTGTTTGCCTGCAGCTGGGCAAGGACAGTGAAACAAACTCACTTCCACTACTCTGAGGAAATGCGCTGAGACATGGCTGCTGAATTACTTTTTGTTTATCCAGAAAGAGAGGTTAATATTTTTTTCAGTCCCCTGATCCTGTCCCTGGACCATGGCTGTTTGTGCTAGCTAGAAGCACAGCAGGGATTTATTATTTCCTGTGGTCTGGTGTATAAAGGTGCTTAGAGGAGGATGAGGGGAAAACATGCCTCCTTCGAGTCTGAGTAAGAAGTTTTCCAGCTCCATCTACATGTATTCCCCATACTGAGTTGCCAAAGCAAGCTGAGAAAAACCACAAGCCGTGAACTTAACAGTTTCATTGTTTCACTCTGCTCTGTAGGGCTTTTATTCTGCCAGGAGAAACTCTGTCTTACCTATTTCTTCATTAGCTTCAGGACTGAGAGGATGACCAGCTTCAGGGTTAATAAAACAGCAAGTAGCTGAGAAAAACACAAACCTAGTTTTCCAGTTCTTTGTATTTGGTATGCTGGTGGTGATTCCCAGTGATGTTGTCACATGTTGGGGAATTAGCACGTTACATTTTCAACAAAATAGACGGAAATGCTTTATGCTTCTTCAGTCTGCATGAAAGCCAAAAATACAGATGGGTTCAAAAGCAATTAGCCAAATTTATGAAGGATAGCTTCATCAATGAATGGCAGCTGAACACAATGGCTCAGACGCAAACACTGAAGAAATCCATATATTCCTTAATGTTGGAACTTGGGAGAATATACCGAGAGAAAGATTGTCCTTCTCACTTCTGCTTTTGCCCCAGTATCCATTACCTACCAACACTGGAAGCAGGGACTGGCCTAGGTGGACCTTTGCTTTGATTTGCTTTATCAGTTTTGTGTTTTCCCTGAGGAATCCCAGAACAATGTGTAAAGAACGATGAACTAAGTTTCAAAACTTTGTAAGGCAGGAGACCTGCAATAGGCTTATTTTACAGATGATGAGGTATGTGTAAGTAATATTTTACACTATAGACAGGCTCTCCAAAACTTGGGTTGAGTAAGTGACCATTCGGTTTGATTTGAATGACCTGTTTGAGGTCAGCGACAGGCTGGGGTTTGAAACTACATTTTCTGCATACCAACACATTAGTTTGACTCTTAGGTTCAATCACAGATCACACTGTAGGGATGTGAGTTTTCCAGGGAGCTTGCTAGTCTTTGTTGCAGTGCTTTTAGAAAGATTGACCATATTTCTTGAGTCGCTATTTGAAACTTGACACCTTTTATGTGAGGGACAAAGGTATTAATTTAGAAGAGGAGGAACCTGAGCAGCGAGGTTTGGTTGTGTGATTTATGACATAATTAAATGAAGTGCAGTCTTAATGTTGCCTAAATAGTGGACCTGATAGGGTACAGCAGAGCCTTTGATAAACAGGTGCCCTTTTTCCAGAGGAGGCTGGGAAATTTGACATCTGCTGGCCTCCTTAAACCAATGTTCAGGGGCTACCTGAATTCAGAGCTGAGGATGGAACAGCTCTGCTGCTTGCACACACTTCATTCAGGGAAAGGAACCCTCTCTGCCAGACATCTGTAGGTCTAGCCAAATATGCCAGAATTTAATTTGGAGGTAAGCTTAATGTTTATCTGCTGTGCAGGATTGTCTTCAAATCTTTCTTTTCAGAGAACTGGAGAAACCTCAATGCATCTCCACAATTAGGGTAGAGATACTACAGTACTGACACTGAGAAAACATTGATAGAGTGTGTGTTTGTTTTTAAACTCCCTTCCTCCGGATACCCACACGAGTGGGGTTTCTCAGCTGTACATTCACTTGTGCCAGTGCTGCCATCTCGGCTAGGCTTCTTCCCACAGCTCTTAGCCTGCATGCATCCCTTAATGCCAAATGACATTCAGACCTTGGTATGGCCTTTCCTTTCAGCATACTGACTGAAATAAGATCGCTTGCTGACACTATCTCTTGTTCCCTGGCTAAATTTAGGGCTTAAATCAGCCCTATCTAGTAAAAAAACCCACCAAACATACAAATAATATTGGCTTATCTCAGTGAAGACAATTGATACTATCCTGAACATCAAGGTGAAAAGCAGGGAATAACATTGCAGAAGTCTGTGGTCTAGCTTTGTATTAGGTTTACAGGCCCATTTTGAGTTTTCTGGGTCCAAAGGTACCTCTTTTGTCTAGACCCTTGTCATGTTGCATCTATCAACCTATGGCAGCCAAGATTTACAGAGGTATCTCTGTATGGTTTCTTTGCTGCTTGCCTTTGCATAGTCTGCCAGATTTTCAGTGATGTAGACAGTCTCCCACATTTTCTTCCGTGCTCTGTTCAGCTACTTTGCTTTTTAGCAACATGTGGTTTTCTCAGATTCTCTCCCCACTCTTTTCCTCCTTCATATCATGTAATTTTTAAGTCTATTCTCCATTTTTTTACACATTTCTTCTCAGACAGCATGGTAAGTTCAATGTTGTAATTGATATACACTGCAATAGGTACCTGAATTGTTTGATTAATGGCCTGATTCTCATTTTACCCTGACAAACCTTTCTCAGATCTCATGCCTTGGCTTGTTCTTCATACTCCTCCGCAGCTAGGACTGTACCTGCACTCTTTGTGTAATAAAGTGTTCTAGCCTGTGCCTTCCCCCACAGCCCCATGTACCAGGCATGACTGGTTGGCAGGTTTTGTCTTTGCCAGCTAGCTGAAGGTACTACACTCGGTCTTGGAGGGAAAGAGAGCTACGAGTAGTGCCCCACCATAGCGACGCTGCACATTCAGTGGTATTTTGCTCTTCTTTGCTCTTTTCCCATATTTAAACCCAAGTCATTATGTAAGTATCTATTTCATCTTTCATTTCCTCAGTCTGTCCTAACTGGCCTGCAACACTGTGATTTGCAGTGCAAACTGATAAGCAATGTTCCTATTCCCATATATCCGCTATTCCCAGCTCTCCCCAACCCCGTGACCGCTCTTGCCAAGACTAATTTCATAAGAAAATTCCTTTGTTACTTCTCTCTTGCATTTTCATGTCTCTATCTGTATTTTATAAGTTCTTGTTCCTGTTATCTATGAAATTAATTTTTCTTGTTGCATCTGATGCCTGGATGCTTTTGTGCTGTTACAAATCCTCATGCAGAAGAACATCTGAAAAAATGGACTGCTCGATCATGGACACATACTTGAAAAAAAACAGCAAAGGTCCCTTTTTAAGTGACTGGTGGTCTACATGTTTGAGGGACTTTTAAAATGGGACTGAAGAGTTAGTTCTGAGGCATAGAGGCAAGTTTTACTTGGAACAAATACTTTTGCGTTTGTTTGAATCACAGCTGTACTTGTTGCTTTTGGCAGCTGCTGTCTTGTCAGTTAGTTGCTCACCATGATGTGATTATAAGGGTCTGATTCTGAATTCTTTTGGGCCTCCAATCCTCCATATACACTCATATTAGAAAGCCTTTAATCACTCTCTCAGACCAGGTAGATGGGCAAAACAAGGTGATTTCTGTGTGCAGTCAGCATGTATGAATATGGTGCTTATGGATATAGTCACTTGTGGTTTAGCTACATCATAAATTTTGTGAAAAACAGATTTTTCTCATTTTTATTAACCTGCTATTAGTTGAATGATATATTTCTTAAGACCAACATCACCATTTTGTTAACTTCGGCTAACACACCTTTGTTGGTCATTTTGTTATAAATTACTGATTTCAATGGAACTACATCAGATTTGAACTTGGTTCTACGTGTCCAATTATTGTGTGAGAGATATTCAGCAGCTACAGATTGGTTGTGTGAGTCTGAGCTGAAAACATCATTAGATGCTGATTCCAATATATATTCTCTGTTTCCTTGGTGTAGAGTCCATATTTTGGTGATCCGTTTGATTCAAATTATGTCCCTTTACATTGTCATTTTTCTGCTGCTTTAACGTGGTTCTCAAAAACTAACATGGCTGTCAAAAATATATAAAGCATATTAAAGAGACAGCCCTCCAAGGTCATCCACACATGTAACTGTTGAAAGGAGAATTGCATTGACTTAATTCCCTCTTCATATCTCACTATTTTACTAATAACTTTGTTCTAAAGAATGAACCAGTTTCAGTAACACACTGTAAGCAAGATGGACGTTGAATTGTGACATTGTTCTCTTGGAATAACTAGTCACGACAAGCATTTTTTGTATTCGTTCTGGTTAACCAGATATTTGGATCAAATCCTGTTCCCTTCAAGAGCAAAGAAACCTAAGTGGGACCTTCATCTTGTGATTACTCATTTCTCTGGTCATTTGAAGAACTGTGAACAGAAGAGCTAACCTCCACCTGTATGGGGCCAGAGCATGCCCGAGTCTGTGCTTTAACAAGAGGCCAGCGAGGGTGCTGGGACTGTTTTTGGGAGCACTGGATTGTAACAACTGTTAGTATTATCAGTATCAAATGTTTAAAAACTTTATTCTGGGTCAGTCTAAACTGGGAGGTACTACGTAGGAGAGTTTTCATATATTAATGAATATGATCCTGTCCTCAGAGATACTAACTACCTGGTGGTCTGGCTTGCCCCAGGCCTTTCATGTCTACCAGACTTCCAAAGCAATTTTTTGGTCCCAATCAGCAGAAGCAGTTTGATAGAACCAATGCAGATTTTTGGGTAGTTTAGGAAGCCTCCAGGCTGAGTTTTTTGTGTTTAGTTTCTCACACCCTTTCTGTAACCATCTGCAATACGCAGAATTTCTGTGTTGCCTTTGTTTGAAACTTTTTTCCCTAACATCTAGAGCAAACACATAGATACCATGCTGGTCATTTTTTTCCGTGAAACATTTGTTGGGCTATTGAAGGATATGCATATATTTGTATATACATATAAAAAGAGAAACTGATGAATTATCTTCCCTGCGCTTGAGAGGCACTGCTGCAAACACATGTTCTGTCCTCTGCATAGAGAGCTGCGTATTGTCCTATTTAAGAGGAAAGATCATCTATTGCCACTGAATTTTGTAATTGCCAGAGGAATGCTGTAAAAAATACTGAAGTGGGAAATTCAGTGAGTTTTCCTATTACCAGTGTGAACTATTAGGAACACTTGCATGGCATCACAGATTTGCACGACACTTTGGCTTTCAGATTGTTGTTCTCGATCCTGCAGAGCTGCAGCAGAAGCT
Organism: Athene cunicularia; assembly: GCF_003259725.1. Lineage (NCBI taxonomy): Eukaryota > Metazoa > Chordata > Aves > Strigiformes > Strigidae > Athene > Athene cunicularia. The sequence goes on along the minus strand of NW_020799110.1, from coordinate 10,123,559 downwards.
CAGAGTTGCTAATGTCGGTGCTCTTTGGTGGATTATTGACACAAGTTTGCACAAAACAACCCATCAAAATGGTGTTGCTGGGTTGCTTCTTGTATGGACAGTGGAAAAGGAATCAAGGAAATGTTTTATACAGTTTATTTTGATCTTAATCTGTGATTAGATGTTTGATTGCAGTATGTCCTTTGATTATGACATTTATACGCTTTCTTCCTGCCTCTGGTTTGTTCTGAGATGACTGAATGCTAGAATTAAGTTTCTGGAGATTTTTCCCAGTGTGTGTTTATTAGCTTCCAAGGACTCCTCTCCAACTCCAAGCACTCTTGAAAGGCAGAGAGTAGAGCAGTCCCATTGAAGCCCTGCACATCAAAGTGAGATTTTTGGGAGAGAGAAAGAGGATGGGATATTTATGAGATCTACATAGATGGGACGGAGCATCAAATCAATGCCTTCTAGATCCTCCTTGAAAAGTACTGAGAAGGAACAATAACTGTTATTCTAGGCAACATGTTAAAAGGATACTTCTGAATGACTTGTAACTCTAGAACCAGTTTGTGTTGGCAAGATATAACTCTTCAATTCCCGCTTTGCCTACTAGGATTCCTGGGGCATAGTGTACACAGGCAAGGAGGTGACAGTAGTGGGATACTGACTCCGTGGAGCTAAGTGCCCCTGTCAGACGTGAGCATATCTGGAGAATGAAGTGGGGTGTCTAATAACTTGAATTATTTTGCAAAGAAAACAAGATCTGAAGTTTATGTCTTCAATACAGCAGTGTGATTCGTGATCCTGAACTATTCATATCACCTAGATTTAGCAGCAGAGTAGCATAGCAGCTGAGAGATTTAGCAGATAAAATATTCATGTTTTGTGTAAGCTGCTAGCCTTACGCTGGAAAGAGAAAATTTGCCGGCTTTCATTTTCATGTGAATTTCTGCCAAATATTCATTCTTTCCACTGTACGTTGCATTTTCATAATGGGCTTAGAGGGGGATCTGACGAAGGCTGTGTTTTGCTGCAGTACACTTTCTTGGAACGGGAGTATCTCCATGTAACCCAGCATACTTATTTAATCTATTTTGCAGTCTGGAGGCTGCCAGCATTGGATTCATCATCATCATAGACAGACGACGGGACAAATGGAGCGCAGTCAAGGCATCCCTGACACGGATAGCAGTAAGTGATTGCTTTTGTTATTTATCTTCTATAAATTAAAATTATCTACTGTGAACCTTCAGCACAGGATACAGTCTTGTGTGCTCATTTTTTGCTCCCATTTTCTGACTGTGGATGCAGATTCTCCTCTGCCCTGAAGCTCATGAGTGTTAAATAAGAGAGGGAGGAGGCTGCAGTAACAAATTACACAGCCTTGTTTACTGCTGAATTAGGACAAATTCCTTATTTGCTGTGTTGACTGCGGTATAAATTCTAATAATTTGAGGTTGATTCCTAGAAGAGTATAACAGAGGTACCCGTCTGCGCGCTGAGGAGTGATGACGTGGCCTGCTTATGAAAGAAACAGATCCCAAGGGACTTGTGTTTGCGGGGTAGCAAGTGATCTCTGTCAGAAACTCTTAATACCTTATTCTATCTCATTTGCAAAAGTCAGAGCTAAGCACTGATTTTCAGTCAATAAAAACACCTGGTTTTATACATTTTATCAGGAACATGTGCTGTGTGAGGATTGAGAGCTTATACACAGAGGTTTAGGATGGAGGGATGACCAAGGTGACTTTGAACTCTTTCAAGGAATTTAGACAGAAATGCTTTTCATTCTCAGTTCTTTTTAGCTGCTTTCTTGTAGAAATTTTTCTTTTTTATGCTTGATGAGCTCAGGAGTGCGTGAGAGATGTAGGCTGGGTGTTGCAGACAGGGCCATGTCTGATGAATGTGTTGAGTGCCTGTGTGTGGGAAAAGTATGTGAGGTTAAAAAGATTAAAAACCCTTTCCAGAGTGGGAAGGTAGGTCAGCCTAGGGAATTCATCTGTGCCACCAGATTCTTTCATCAAGTCCAACGTGGGTGGCCAGTTTTGCCCTCTAGTGGCTGCAGCCTAGAAAAATGGGAAAACCTGCGGTGTGGTAGTGCAAAGGGGGATTGGTGTGGTTCAGGTATGGGGGAAGGAGGCACCAGTGCAGAACCTTCAGAGCTCTGTGCTAAATCCATATCAGAAAACAATGTACGGCTGGGCAGTAAAATCCATGGACCAGTCTTTCTATTGGCTTTGAAGACTGACAATGAGCATGTGCTGAATGGACCGGCTGATACTAGCAGCTGGACTAAGCAAGGTTCCGTAAGCCCTACTTGCTTTGCCCTCTTTAGGAAACACTTGGCTGAAAATTCCCTTGGCCTTCCTGTAAGGCAGAATTGTGCTTTCTAATAGTTCTATATTTCTTGCAGGGAGCATTTCCAGGAAACCTGCAGCTGGTGTTTGTCCTGCGACCCTCACGCTTTATCCAAAGGACAATCGCTGACATTGGCATTAAACTCTATCGCGATGACTTTAAAATGAAGGTACCGGTAAGCATGCATTTTTTTTGGTCCATGTGTTTTCTTTACCTTCATCTCTGTAGTTCTTAGGTATCAGCAATTTCCCATAACCCAGTAACTGAAATTTGATTGCGAGTGGCAACTGTGGATTTTTATCTGGGTCTGTATGGTGTATATAATAGTAGTGCCAAAGAGTTAATTACCAGTGGATGCTTCACAGTATTTAATGGACATGTTCCCATGTGGAAGGTCAGTCTAGTTATAAAATGTGACTTGATTTTTAAGTATTGACATCTTAACTCAGTGGAGCCGTTCCCCTGATGTACACAGAGGTAGATCTTCTCGGTCCAATGACAAACATAAGTCTTTAGGACTACAGAGCAGTGGAAGGCTAGGGCTGAATTCTGCACTATTTTATGAATTAATCATGGGACTACTGACAGTGCCTCTGTTGAGTGCTTGTATAGCATTGCCTATTCTTAATGCCTTCTATGATCCCCATGCCCTCAAGATGAGAAAATTTGGTTTTTACCTCTTTTTATATGCTCCTGTCATATGCTGTAGGTTGATGAGAATGTAATTTGAAGAAGATTATCAATCCTGAAACAGTTTAAATTTTAGATTATTCTATGAGAGCTCTTCTGGGAGTTGTTCCTAGCTGCATGTTTGCATGTGGTTTCAAAGTGTTTTATAAATAAACCTGAATTATGATTATTGATGGTACTTCATCCTGGACTAGACTCATACTGTGTTCCACGGTGACATTACTGATTTCATATAATTGTTTTGGATTTTGCTTGTGGATTTATATTGTTTTGCAAAAGACCCATGGCTCTCCTCCAACAAATCCTAGCTCTGTCAATACCTAAGTTTGAAGTTCAGGTGCTTAAGACACTTTATGCTTCTTCTGAAGTAAGATACAGTAGCCCATTTATTACAATGCATACAGAAAAAAGAACCATGAATATTCATTTGGTTATTGTGGATTAAATTGCAATGTTGACTGTAGTTTGGCAAAGGTGGCTTTTTGGTAATTAAAATGCAAAATTGATGTAAAAGATGTATGCTTGATTACAAAACAAAATCTTTCCATTTTATAGTACCTTAAAAAATGAATGTTCTTGTATTTAATAAACCACAATCTGTTACCATGACAACTCTTGTACCAGTGACTGCAGCCCAGAATAGGGACAACTTCATCAAGGACTAACATTTTCTAACAATTCAACATCTTCTATACTTTAAGCAATTTATTTGACGACAGTGTTGCATTTCAAATCCAACTTGAAACTTTCGAAGTTGGAAGGGAGGTTAATTCTAGACAGGGGTCAAACACCACATTAAGTATTAAATAGTAACTTATCTTTCTTACGGACAGGAAAATCAAGATATGAGTTTAGTTTGGTGTTGTCTTGGACATTCAGATTTTGAGCCATCTTGGGTATGTCTTAGCGAGCAGTCTTACAAAAACTAAGAGCATGATATGCTTGCGGCTAGATCTGCCTGCCTCCTACCTAGACAGCCTGTCACATTTATATGCAGGCTGTCCACATGTGCGTGATGTTATTACAAGTTGCTTAGGGTTGTGCTAAAGGTGTCCTGTATTCCTGGGGCCTGCCATGCTCTCTGGAGGGGTCTTTCAGCTATGTTTGCATCCCATCCTAAAAAGACCACCTGTGCATTCCCCTGTGTACCCCACTTTCAGAACAGGTAAGTTACTGAGAGAACATCTATTTGTCCCCTTTGAAAATAGGATCCTACATGCCAAGCATGAGAACAGGGCCAGAGAGTTTTTGTCCCATGGGTGATACAGTTACTCAAGGAATTGGGTATTAGTACCTATCTTTAATACCACCATTACCTTTTAAATTGTTTGCAGGCTGTTTTTTCATGTTATGCATTTGGTACTTATTAATGTCATACCCGGGCCGTGGATGGGTTGCGTTTACTATCACAATGAGAAGTGAGTTAGGGCCAGGATATGAGCATTCAAAAGGGGCTTCAAGAATATGGTGTGCATTTGTTAAGGAAACATTTGTTAAAGAGTTTATCTGAGCTATCAGACTGCAAAAGTGTTCAGTAAAATAGATTTGCTGGGTTAAATCAACACTGGATTGAGTAGAAGCCAGAAGATCAAACAGGAGCAGGAAATAAAGGCTGAAATAATAAACCAGACACAATAAGGAAATGCAGGATTTATATCTTACTGACATACAAATGTGGTTAATTAAATTTCCTGAGGTTAATCTCTATTGCAATAGTGATTTGATTAGATATCATTACCCATGAGCAGAATACAGAAATATAGGAGATACACCAGGGTTCATCTGAGAGAAAATCTGGCAAAAAAGGGCATCTTCAAAGCGTACACAATAGGCTGAATAATCTGCCTATAGTAGCCACTTCTTTGACCTTTGTAGACTGTGATTTCTTTCAGGTGGCCTAACCCATCATGCAGAGACCCCACAGCAGCTCTGTGTTCCATGTTGACCTGCTTATGCAGACCCTCCTCTTCTAACCTGCTACTCTCTTGTCTCCTCCAGCTTAGTGAATGTGGCTGTCTTCAGTTGAGCTAGAAGTATGGGAGATGCTAATGCTCTGTAAGACTGGTTTCTTAGATGGATGTTGGATTGCTCCTAGGCTTTCTCCTGCAGAGATGCCTGCAGGGTGAAGACTTGTGCTCTGTTGGGTAGCACCATAGCTGGCAATATTAATAGATTTGCTTTTGACTCATGCTGAGCATATCAGGTTAAAGCAAACATCTTCCTAAAAGAAAAGTGCATGACAGTGTTCCTCTGTAGTTTCAGTCAAGTTTGGAGTATCAAAAGATTTCCAACTTGTCAACATCTCTGAGACTAGTCTGTAGTTTTTTGAGTTTTCTGGCTTTGATCATAATGAAACAACATTTGGTAACATATCCAGGAAATAGTTTGCCCTTTAGCTTTGGCTGAGCTATTCTGTGTTTTCTTTGCCTCAGTTTCTTCACCAACAAGGTCTCCTGGCCTTTGTGGTTAGGAGCAGGGTTCAAGGAGAAGATGAGCTGCTGGAGGTGAAAAAGAATTGAGTCAGGGACTACTTGAGAATGTTCAACCCATACAGGTCCATGAGACCCAGATGCATCTCCCACAGTGTTCTTGTATCCAGGTTAGGATGTTGAAGTCTGGATGCATGGACAACTAGATGGATAAAAAACTAGTTGTGTGATTGGGCTCAGAGGGTAATAGTTAATGGGTCATACTCTACCTGGAGGTGGGTGACAAGTAGAGTGGTGCAGTGATGTTTGCTGGGACCTGCCCTGTTTAACATCTTTATCAAGGATCTTGAAGAGGCAACAGGGTGCACTGTCAGTAGGACAAGAGATAACTGATATAAAGTGAAATAAGGGCACTTCTGACTTGATATAAGGAAAAACTTTTCCACCAAAGAGATAATCAGGCAGTGGACCAGACTGCCCAAAGAGGTTGTACAGTCTCAGTCTCTGGAGGTTTTTAAGACCTGAGTGGATAAAGCCCTGAGCAACCTGGTTTGATCTCACAGCTGACCCAGCTTTGAGAAAGAAGTTGGACTACAGACCTGAGGTTCCTGCCAACCTGAATTATTCTAGAGTGATTCTGTAACAAAGATCAGCTAAAACCCTTTTCAGATTAATTCTCAAGGCTCTTCTTAGAGCACTACCAGCCTAGAATATACATCCTCTTGCTTCCACACATCTGTGCTCATCTCATTGTCCACAGTGCTTCCAAGTGTACTTACCGTGCTCCCCCGGAGCCTGCTAGCAGGCATAGCCAGTTATCCTTTCTTTAAACAGCAGAGTGAAAGAATACATTTGACATATATTAAAGTCTAAGGCTTAATATTTCAGTCATTTGTGCTCAACATCTTTTTTTTTCTGTTGCTGAAATCATGGAGTATTTTCTTGCTGTTAGAACAACAAGACATAATAAAATACATGTATGCTATTTGTATAGGCACGTGTGTTGCCAGATTTACAGTGATCACCAAAAGGTAATACCATTTACCCAAAGCTGAATGCAACTCTGCTTTTGCTTTCATTAAGTACATCTAGTGGTAAGGAGATTCTTTAAAGTAAGAAAATGAATTTAGGTTTCTCTCTCCTTTCTCTCATCATGGTTTAAAATGAAATAATGCCAGCAAACTCAGTGGACACACAATGCCATAAAAATGATACAACTGAAAGGAAAATCTTATTCTCAGTGATCTCATTTCAGCACTTTCCTGGATCAAGTGGTTGGTGTTGAGGGAGCTGCTTATCCTGCCCCCTTCTCCATTTCTCATTAAATAACAGTTATCTAAAAAAATACATAAATGATTTGATGGAAGTTTGTGTGAACATATAAAATACCATATTTTTGCTCTTGATGCACATGCAGCCTAGCAGGGAGCAAGATGATGTCAAATTATGGTTAGTTCAAGAATGTACATGTTGAGAAGGCAAAATCTATTGGAAATAAACTGTGGCCATTGCATGAACAAATACATAATGAGAACTCACTGCCTATGGTGGAACGGCAGTTTGGTCATATACGTTTCAGGCAAACCCAGATAGTAGGAACAATGATTGAAAGGGCTTGTTATTTCTCTCAGTCCATTGTGTTTGGATTTATTTCAGATCATCATGTTAAATTCTGTGTCTGATCTGCATGGCTATATTGACAAAAGTCAGCTGACCCGGGAGCTGGGAGGAACCCTGGAGTATGGCCACAGTCAGTGGATACATCACCGAACTGTGAGTACTGGTGGTGTTCTTCCACATGTCTACACCCAGAATTGTCCAGATGACAAATATAGAGCAACCATCAAGTAGTAACGTTTCCGTCCCATTTCCGCCTATGGATTGTGCTAGGGACTCATGGAGAGAGGAAAGCCATGGCTCAAATAGAGAAAAGTAAATTCCCCAAAAGTTCACAATAGAACTAGTAATTTGTATCTCCCTGATGACCTGGACTAGAACCTAACAGCGTCATAGGAGTTCTACTCAGCAAGACCCTTTGGCACATTCTTAGCTTTTGAATAATTGATGAGATTCACAGACCTTCAGCTCGTGGTTGAAGCTGAACATACATGTTGGCACTTTACTGAATCAGAGGTCAAAATTCTCGCTTTAGTGATTAACTATCTCCATGTTTTTAAGAGAAAAAAAAATCCTCGAGACACTTGATTTTATTTTCCTTTGTTTTCATTTCTGTGCCATGTAAACATGCACTCCAGCTGGGACTTTTTCTGTTGCTTCTAAGGACACTTGTTACAGGTTTGATTTTTTGTTTCTTTTGGGGCTGATTAATGCATTTTAGTGGCTGCTTCAATATAAACGATTATGGTGCCCAGAAAGGGTGACAGCCAAGGAATCTCTGCTGGATAAGAGGGAAGTGTCAGCCTCCATGGCAACTTGAAACAACCTGACTTTCAGTCTTGCTGAGCTACAGTCTTCATCCCCTTTGCTGCTTCTCTTAATGTTCTCCTGTCTTGTCCCACCAGTGCTTTTTTCTGAAACAGCTTTAAACTGTTGATAAATGGTAGTGACACAACAATCTCGCAGTGTTGTTCTTTGTTTCTGCTTTCTTGATTTGAATGGCTAGGAGCCTATGAGCTTTCTTGCCCACAGAGTAAATTTTTGGCTTTTAATAAAAGGCCTTTGGTTATGAATGGCTCTATCTGTATTGCAGTCAGAAGTGTGATATTTCATCCAACTTTAATCCAGTAGCTTCGGTGCTGAGAGCAGCAGGCTACAGCTGCTAAGCACTAAGCCAGAGCATATGTGGGTCTGTACTACTTATGTTGAAAGCAGGCATGAATTTATGGTAAAAAAGGAAGGTGGCTATGAACTCCTGCTAGCATTGCCTCATCTGGGGTGTGTTTCAGATCGCGTATGTGGACTGTAATTTCTCCCTGCACCTTTTGAATGATGATCAACCTCTAGTTTATTTTGCACTGAGCACACAGTATAATTTTAACAGTCATGGTTGCAAATGAGGAATTCCCATCATTGCTGGAGAAGGGAATGCAACTCACAACAACTATGTAGTGTTGGACTGGGTGTGAGAGCATCCCTAGTGCTGTTGACTGACTCAAACTGTTGGGTGCATTAGATCAAAAAGTGTGACAAATAGAGGTATACAGGACAACACAGTCTCTAAAGAAATTGGGGCATGATCATGAAAAAACATCCCATGCATTTACTTGCTACTAGATATAAAGGTTTTAATCCCATCTCACAAGTCTGAACAATATATTCTACTCTGAAAAGGCAGCATTGTTCTTAAGCCTTCCTCGCTTCCCCTTTCTTCAGTGAAACCACAGATTTCTAACAAGTTTTGTGCTGGAGCACCCAAGTGATAAAGAAATAGCAATGCTCCAATGAATTTATGCATTTTAACTCTATTTGCAGTAAGTTTCTGTATTTGTGTAACTAACAGATGGGAGAGAGTGACTGGAATGCATCTAGTACAGATAGGCAGGATAGAGATGCACATTTTGAGAAGTCAGGAGGAAGACAGATTGCTGCTGAATGAACAATGACTGTATAAACATACATGTAAAAAGGCTTTGCAGTCTCCTCAACTTAAATAAAGCCTTAATTAAAATTTTAAATACAGCAAGCATGGGCAGAGGATCTGAAGTTCCAGTCCTGGCTTTGAAGTTGATGTCCTCTGTGGTTTCATTATGTCTGTTAAGTTCTGGGAGTTCCCCAGCTAGTTCATGGAGATGACAATACTTGTAGGCCTGTCAAAAGATCATTTGTGACACAGAGCTTAATTTGTAACTTTAAGCATACCCACCCAAAACAAAGCGCAACACGGCCAGCTTTATACTTGCAGTGCAGTGTGCCTGAAGGACTAAGCATTGTTAAAAGGCTAAGGGTAAACAATCAGTCTGTGACTTTATGCTCTTGCTTTTCCAGGCTATTGAAAACTTTGCAATGACAGTAAAAACAACAGCACAGATGCTACAGACCTTTGGAACAGACCTAGCAGAGACTGAACTTCCCAACGATGTGCAGTGCACAGAGGAGCTCCTCGCCGCACACACTGACCACCATAGCAAGCTGAAGGTGAATGTTGTCTCACGACAGCTCCATCAGTGTAATATATGATTTCTGATTTAACAATTTTCTGCCATGATTTGGGAGTCCATTGTCTGGAAAGTACTGAAGAGGAGAGAAACCTGGGTTCAGGAGGTCAATTTGATTCCACTATGAAAAAGGTTTTTTACGGCTTCAGCAATGATAGGACAGGGAAATGTCACTTCTTCTGTATGAGAGGGTGTGATGGGATCACATCTGGAATAGCATGGGTTCATCAGAAAGGATGAACTTACACGGGAGCAAATGGAGGAGAACATCTGTGAGGATAATCCTGGAATGGACAGAATGATTGAACTAGATGATGACTGTCATTTTGTTTTTTTTAAAAAAAAAAAAGTTGGGGCATGTTTAGCTTTGCACAGTAAGGCTCAGAAGAAAACGTTACTGCTGTCAACAAACACCTTAGGTTAAACACAAGAGGAAAAATACTACTTAAGCTATATAAGCACAAAACCAAATTTTATGCAAGTGTGCAATGATGTGGGGAGTCCTCAGCTGGCATGTTAATGTTTGAGCTTCATTGTCCTTTTCGTTGCTCATCCTTCATGCTGGGAAGACGCCTCCTTCTGTGGATGACTCCTTGATAGCTGATGTACTGTGGTTTAGCATGTCACGATGTTGTTTAAGGAAATGCCATTAAGAAGTGCAGTGTCTCAGCACAGTCTCTCAGCTCACAGAACGATGTGTGGCAGACATTCATTTTGTAGTAGAATAACATATTCTGTAAATTGCCTGGTCAGAAATGCAGTCTGCTCAGAAATTATATACTATTCCTTTTCTCAGAAATATATCTACTATTCAAAGAAAATAGATTTAGTTTCTGCATTTCTAGATAAACATATTGTCTTTGGTAAGCATTTATGTTTTGTTCCAAGTATTTAATACCTATGAAAGAATCCTCCTTTCAGCATTACTATGTTCATTGAATCATTGAATGGTTTGGGTTGGAAGGGACCTTCAAGATCACCCAGTCCCAACCCCCCTGCCCTGGGCAGAGACACTTTCCACCAGCCCAGGTTGCTCCAAGCCCCGTCCAGCCTGGCCTGGAACCCTTCCAGGGAGGGGGCAGCCACAGCTTCTCTGGGCAACCTGTGCCAGGGCCTCACCACCCTCACAGGGAAGAATTTCTTCCTTATGCCTAATCTAAATCTCCCCTCTTTCAGTTTAAAACTGTTACCCCTCATCCTATCCCAACACCCCCTGATCAAGAGTCCCTCCCCAGCTTTCCTGTAGCCCCTTTAAGTACTGGAAGGCCACTAGAAAGTCTCTGTGGAGCCTTCTCTTCTCCAGGCTGAAGAATCCTAACTTTCTCAGATCCAGCCCCCTGATCATCTTTGTGGCCTCCTCTGGACCCACTCAAGCAGGTCCGTGTCCTTCTTACATTGGGGGCCAGGTACTGCAGAACTGCTGGTGGGGTGTCATGAGAGCATAGCAGAGGGGGACAGTCACCTCCCTCGCCCTGCTGGCCACACTTCTGCTGATGCAGCCCAGGACACGGTTGGCTTTCTGGGCTGTGAGCACACACTGCTGGCTCATAGTCAGTTTTCCATCCACCAACACCCTCAAGTCCTTCCCCGCTGGGCTGCTTTCAATCCACTCTTCGCCCAGCCTGGATCTGTGCTTGGGATTGCCCTGACCCATGTGCAGGACCTTGCACTTGGCCTTGTTGAACTCCATGAGGTTTCCACAGGCCCACCTCTCCAGCCTGTCCAGGTGGATGGATCTCTTCCCTCCAACATATCAACTGCACCACACAGCTCGGTGTCATCGGCGAACTTGCTGAGGATGCCTCGATCCCACTGTCCACATTCCCAAAGATGTTGAACAGCACTGGTCCCAGCACTGACCCCCGAGGAACACCACTCTTCACTGCTCTCCACTTTGACATCAAGCCAATGTCCAGAACTCTGACCCATCCATCAAACCCACGTCTCTCCAATTTAGAGACAAGGATGTTGTGCGGGACAGTGACAAAAGCTTTGCACAAGTCTGGGTAGATGACAGCAGTTGCCTTCCCCTTGTCCACCAGCACTGTAACCCTGTTATAGAAGGCCAGCAAATCTGTCAGGCATGATTTGCCCTCAGTGAAGCCATGCTGGCTGTCACCAATCACCTCCTCATTTTCCATGTGACCTAGCATATTTTCCAGGAGGATCCACTCCATGATCTTACCAGGCACAGAGGTGAGACTGACTGGCCTGTAGTTCCCCTGGTCTCCTTTATTTCCCTTTTTAAAAATGGGGGTTGTGTTTCCCCTTTTTCAGTCAGTGAAAACTTCACCAGACTGCCACAACTTCTCAAATATGATGGATAGTGGCTTAGTCTCTTCATCCACCAGTTCCCTTGGGACCTGTGGATGCATCTCATCAGGTTCCATGGATTTGTGCACCTTCGGGTTCCTACAATGGGCAGTTCTTCATTCTCCCAGTCCCTGCCTTTATCTTCTGTGTCTTGGACGTTATGGCTGGAGCCCTTGCTGGTGAAAACTGAGGCAAAAAAAGTTGTTGAGTACCTCAGCCTTTTCAGTATCCTGGGTGATCATGTCTCCCTTTTCCTTCCAGAGAGGGCCCGCATTTCCCTTATCTTTCTTTTATCACTGATGTACCTGTAGAAGCCTTTTTTGTTGCCCTTGATGTCCCTGGCCAGAAGTGATTCCATCAGATTTAATTCTATCAATTCTTTCTATCATTGTCCATCTATGAGATGTGAGCATTGTTAGAATAAGTGCATACAATTTGTTTGGCTTCTTTTTTTTTTCCCTCAGGATGAACTGAAACTAGCTGTGAAGCAGGGGGCCACCCTACTGACATGCATTAGGGAGCCAGTCACCCGAAGTGCCAACAGCAAACTCAGTCCAGATGAACTGGAAAACGTGGCAACAGTAGAAAGGTCAGTGAAGCTAGACTACCTTGTGCAAGTTGCTAATTTATTCCTAAGAAATGCAAGTGTAACTTAAATTATTCAAATGTGCAGGTTATCAATTCCCCCTGGCTCAGCTATTCAGGATTTACTGGACAAGTAACTCAGAGAAGGGAGTAGATTTGAGGAAGTTACTTGATTAAACTGTCAAGGCAAGTTCAAACAAGTCCTGAATTTCTTGGTAATTTTTGGTTAGACCACTAACTACCCGGCTGAAGATTTAATGTAGTACTTACTTTCCCCATTACATATGTGTTCTCCAAACTTTTATGCTTGGTTAGAAAGTGGCATCTGAATCCATGTGAGATGAGAAGATATGTGCTTGTGCATGTCTGTGGAAACTCTGGGGGAGGAACAGATGAAGATGACGCTCTGAAACATACCCCTTCACATCTGCATAGAGAGAGAAATCCCTATTCCTTCCTACAATGCTAGTTATTACCATAAAGCTTTTAGTCACCATGTAGAAGTTTCTGCTGTGCCATGTGATGCAGTGGAAAGAGAAATGCCATGCTAGTGTTTCAGTGTGCCTGCATTCACTGGGAACAAAGCTGCCAAAAGTAAAGCTGAGCTGATATTTTTCACTGAATACTTTAAAATCCTTTAAACAGTCATCCCAAAGGAATCTGCGAATTCATCTTGAATTCAACAACTAGCTTTGATTAAAAACACATTTTTCAGGGATAGATTGAAAACAGAACTTTGTTTTTGAGAGCTATAGGATGGAGCTATTGGTGTTTGCCCCAGTAATTTGATGATTCCAGCACTCAATGGGCTTGTAGAACATCAGACCTGGTCCTCTGCCTGACCAAAGAGTGCCCATCTATTGAAATATAGGATATTCATAGAAGACTTTCTTTTTTTTTTTTTTTATTTTTAAGTTCAGGGTGTTCTACTTTGTAATACAATTAATAGATCATTGAGAGATGCTGAGGATGACTCACTAGTCTGGTGTCAGACATTTTACTCAAGTTGTATGACACCTTGATACTAATTTCTTTGCAAATAAATGTTTCATCATTTACACAACGTGAAACAATGTCCATGGGAGGCACTATGAGCTCCTAATCTATTGTTTTTAATGAACTGGGAAAAATTATACAGCCCCTACCTATTTCTGATGGGTGAAGAAAAGGAACAAGTTGTAGAGTTCTGCTTTAAGCATTTCTTAAAACAATAATTGCATCATATTCAAACTGCATTAGCCTGGGATTAATTATCTTTGAAGAACTGGGTGGAAGCTGGGGAGAGACAGCTGCCTTTGGCTGTCGGCGCATTGAACAGCTCTGTGTTCCTGTTGCAGGTCAGGAGGCAGGACTACATGTGGATCCATGTAGTTGTCACTCATCAGTCACACTCCTGCCTGGCCCACTGCAAATGTCATTCTCTTTTATTTAAGGGAAAGTTGACATGGAGCTTCTTACACAGGCTCACCACCATTTCCCTACTCTGCTTTCTGGCATCAATTACTGTAACTTAAAAGAAATTAACTATAGGTAATAAGTAAGTTATTTTCATTCTAATTTCTTAACAGGTTGTTGGCTCAGTTGGATGAAACAGAAAAGGCTTTTGATCAATTTTGGACCAAGCATCACTTAAAACTAGAACAATGCCTGCAGCTTCGACACTTTGAACATGATTTTAGAGAGGTATTTCATTTGTTCAATCTGTCTAGCTTTCTCTGGTAAATAAAGTCAAACTTTGCTCAGAATATACTGGTAATCCAAAAAGGAGGTTGGGAGGGAAGCCCTTCATTATGAAATATTTATTCAAAAATTAAATTATTGACAGCTGTCGGATATGTTACAACTTTTGAATAAGGCACAGTGAGGCAAATGCCATCCTGTTAGGCCAAAATGTGAAACACCAACTTCTTGATAAATCATTTTGTATCTACATGTGATGTTATTAATTATCACTTCTTCTGTGATGGTAAGTTTCCAATCCCACCAGAGTCAATGGAATACAGTTCAGAAAGCCCAGCTGTCAGCCCAGAGGCTGAAGTAACACAGATTCTGGACTAATATAGGCTCTGGAGTTACAGATCTTCACAACCGTGTGGGTCTACATAGTGAGAAGCAGGGCAACTCTTTGAAGAATGGTTGATTGTTGCCTTATTCCTTGGCTTTTCCATTTTGGAATGAGCTGAAAGACTAAACTGGAGATGCAGATTCTTCTAAAAGATGTAGGTGAATGTTTAGAAGCCATAGTTTATTATAATTTTATGAGTATCTTGTGATGGGAGTTTGGGTTTTTTTCTTTTGTTGTTGCTGTTTTATGTTTGTTGTGTTTATTAGGTGAAATTGACATTGGATAATCTCATGGAAGCACAAGCAAGTTTTGCTGACATTGGAGACAGCGTGACTCGAGTGGAGCACCTCCTAAGGGAACAGAAACAACTGGAAGAGAAAGGACAGGTTTGCACTCAGTGTGGTATTCTAGCTGCTATAGACATGATCTAGACACTTCCCTGTCACTGTCCTTCCATCATTCTTACTCTTTTCTCATGAGTCATTTTAAATTGCAAAACTCAGCTCCTAATTTCCAGGTGTGAGGGCTGTTCAAACCCAGTAGTTCCAGCATTACTTGGAAAGCTAGAATCCAGTTCAAAAATCTGTATTTCAAACCAGGAAAGTTTAGGTCCATCGTTGGAACCTGAAAAACTCAGAATACTTAACAGGTTACTTTGGCCAGATAACTTTTAAGGCCATTCTATTCAAACTCACAGCAGTTTGAGAAACACCCACGCCCTCCAATAAACATCTTTCTTTTCCAGACATTTGGACCTGGTAATTCCATCAGCTGGTCAGCTGTGAGATACATCACATTTAGTATTATTAGAAAGCATTGAACAATCAAGTAAATTGAATCAGAGGAGAATGAACATGAACAAATAGAAGAGCTGATGATCATCTCTAAGAATAGAATTAAGATTTAGAAATACTGTGATATTTGCAAAGTTCTTCTGCAGAAGCCTAAAAGAATAAAAGTTATGGTAGCATGCATTTTCCTTCCATTGTCCACATCACACATAAGGTGTGCCCTGTTCCTGCTAGCCACCTCTAGCTTCATCCCATTGTGACTAAGCTTATGAATTGTACTCAGTCAGTAGGATCCCAAGAATTCTCCACAATATATCTTGGAATCAAAAATAAACTAATGCATTATAAACCTGGCAGTTAGTGAGTGAAAAAAATACGGGTTTTTTGATTATTGGGAACTTTGCAGGGGAAAAAAATTTGTAATGACTTGTGAACGTCCTCAGTATGTGAGGAAGAAGGTGGCATATGCTCACAGAATCAGTTACCACAGAATGATTAAGGATGGAAGACACCTCTGGAGGTTGTCTTGTTCAACATCCCTGCTCAAGCAAGGCCACCTAGAGTGGGTTGCCCAGGAGGCAGGTTGTCTAAATAGCTTTTTAGTATCTTCAAGGAGGGAGACTCCACAACATCTCTGGGCAACCTGTTCCAGTACTTGGTCACCCACTGAAATGCTGGGGTTTCAACCCCAAGCCCCTAATCAAGGTTGACATATGGGTGATTCCCACTGCCCTTCACAAAGGGGGGGTGAGTTTGCCTTTAGGCTTCCCTCCAGGGTGCTGTGGCCTTGCAGACAGAGCCATTGGGTAAATGAGCCCCAGGTGTCTGCATTCAGTAACCCAAGGTCAGGTGTCCCACTGAGGGATAAAAGCTGGGACCACTTGCAGGAGGGGCAGTGTCTGTCTGTGAGGGGGATGCCCTGTGCAGAGTTCCCTGTTGGGGAAGGACCTCCCGCCTCCCTGGGACTGGGCTCCAGTCAGGTCTGGCTTTTGTAAACACGGGCTGTGTAGAGATTCAGTGTGTGGCTTCCTTGGTCTTATGTATTTGGCTTGTTGCTCAGTTGTCTCCTGTCCCTTCTATAGGAGACTGCATTTCACCATTTATTCCCCCCACTGTTGGTCGTGCGGTGTCGTTGTTGGGGTCAGTGGGATTGATGTCGATTATGTATAATCTGACTTGTTTGTACCCCCAGCGCTCACCCATGTACTGACCCTTTTGTATCAAATACAATTTGGTTATTGGTTCATCTTTATGCTGGCTGTGTCCTTTATGCTAGGCCTGATAATTGGCAAAACACCCACACAGTAAAAAATGTTTCCTGATGTTCAGATGGAACCTCTTGTGTTTCAATATACTCACTGACAACAAAGTTAGTCTTCAGTGAAAATATAAAGTAAGATATATCAGCTAAATTAATATCCCAAACCTTCACCTCCAGGCTACAGCAGGGATTACACAGATGAATTGACTTTATTATGCATGTCATTTTAAGATCTAATTTTGGATTTTTTTTCTCATTAATTTTACAGGAACCTTTGGAGAAGGCCCAGTCTCTAGCTCTCCATGGAGAACAGCTCATCCAAAACAACCATTATGCAGTTGACTCCATTAGACCAAAGTGTGTTGAACTTAGGCGTATTTGTGATGACTTTACTAATGAGACCAAGAAAAAGTATGACATTTTGGGAAAGTCTCTTGAGCTGCATAAGCAGTTAGATAAGGTGAGTTGACCTTCTCAGATAACAGCCCTGGTAATGTTCTACTGAAAATTAATGGGTTTGTAAGCTCAGGCAATTTGGATGAAGAGAAGAAGTATTTATTCTTTTTTTGTCTCCATTTCATTCAGAAACTGTTACTATAAAAATTGGTGCAGTAGCTTCCTGTAATTATGGTCTTAAAATGATGAAAAGTAGGAAATAAAACTAAGAAAAAATTGACCTAGGCCTAAATTTGAAATGAAAACCAAATATATTCCAGTGCTTAAAAATGAACAGTTTACTGCTTGCTCAGTTGTTTTCAGTTCCTCTGATCTAGCTACAATAGGAAGCTAAATGCTTTGAGAATGTCTGCGTGCTATTCCAGACTCATCTGAAACAGGAATTACCAAAATTTTACTGTAAAAACCTGTGTATTTTTAACTGAGTTTTATAGGCCTAAGAGGGTTTGGAGCATTTTGATATGGTTCAAATATTTATTTTGGTTTCTGGATTATTGTGTGACTGAACAACCGAAATGAGGTAGTACAGCACATGGATTTTGTTTGCAGCAACCACAGTAGCACTTTTCCTCTTCGCTTGGAATATAATTACTGTACATGTTGCTGGACCATCTAGCCCGTGAGAGCTGAACTTGCTGTTGTTCTGTATATCTAGGTAGAGTAACTTGAGGCCAGGAACTGTTGGGTGCTGCAAAGTAACATTCGTTCCCTTTAGTGACATGTTAAGGCAAATCCATATTTCATGGAGCAAAAGCAACACTTCACAACACGGACTGTCAGTGATGATGGAGTCCTTCTTGCCCCATTTTTCTTTAAAGGCAAGCCAGTGGTGTGAAGCTGGAATCTACCTCTTAGCTTCCCAAGCTGTGGACAAGTGCCAGTCACAAGAGGGAGCTGAAACTGCACTCGTTGAAATTGAGAAGTTCCTGGTAACTGCTAAGGAACACCAGCTCTCTAACCCGAAGGAGTTCTACAATCAGTTTGACATGATCCTCACCTCTGAAATAAAGGTAAAACCCCTTAAATGTGCGTGGAGTCACTTAGAATTTCAAAATTACAAATTGCCTTGTATGTGAGAGTGTACTGGGCTATATATTTGAATCTGCTCAAATATGCCTCTTGCCTTACACCAAAAGGGCACAGAGGTGAGCACTTGGGGCAGTTTTACTCAGATGAGTAGTCATGGAACACATACGTGATTTCCTTCAGAGGAGTGCTAGGAAGACTGCATGAGTCTCCATGTCTTACTTGGTGACTGCACGGGCTGGGTTGCATTAACTGCAGCACACTATGATCTTCAGCTCTAGTCTGAGTCTGGGTTACAGAAGTCCTTTCTTAACTTGCTCAGTCCAGCACTGACAACCGTCTGTTGTTTGACTTTTCTTTCCTTAGGCCAATGCCCAAAGAATTCTACAAAAACTAGAAGATGTACAAGAAATGTTTGACAAGAGGCAAGTAAGTCTGAAGAAGCTGGCAGCCAAACAGACCCGGCCAGTACAACCTGTTGCCCCACATCCTGAATCTTCCCCAAAGCGAGCATCACCAAAGATTACCAGACCAGCAGGAGTAGGTAGGCCAAGAACAGCTGCTTTCAGATACACACCTATGTTTTGCCCACATGGTCATGTTTAATTTTTGTTATCAGAATGAAGACTTGCATTGTTCAGCGTCAGCCTTGTAGGCCCAGCTGTTAAAAATGAACGTAAATTATCTGTCACTGCAAACATACAAACAAGGGTGAATCAAAAGAATTCGGGCTTCCCTTCCTAGGTCTAATCTACAGAGTACATTACTGTAGTGTTTCTCAGTATGTCTTACATGGCTGATTCTTGAACACCCAGACCAGGCTAATTACTGCAAGTGTGCAAAGTAAGAATGAGAACCTCTTTCACATTGCATATACTGTAATATGAGTGTTTGAATTTAAAGGGTCACAATTCCTCAAGTTTCAGTCAGATCCTTGCAAAGGCTAAGTGTTCATTAGCGACACTGACTCATTTGTGCAATTTTTGTTTTTTCCCTCCACATAACTGTATATTCACTTTCTACTGTTGTTCTCTACTAACTATGAAAGTTGAGCATTGCTTTTGTTTGGAATTTACTGAAAGGTCCTGATCTGAGGTTAGCATGTGCCTTTAACCAAGACAGCTATTTTCTGATGAAAGAACAGGGGTGAAGCTAATTGTAAACAGCACATCTTGGAGACCGCTACCCTGTACTTGGTGGCAGGAAGGGGTTGTCCCTTTACAGCAGAGATGCTTATCAGAAATTTAAAAATGGAACTTTAGGGTTTTTTAAAAGGGGAAGCTTTAGCAAAAAGCCTTGAGAAAAATCTAATTTGCATGAAGCACATACGGTAAACTTTGCTTTCTCAGCAGGAAGATTAGGATGGCCAGCAGCCTGACTGTTTTGCTTTCTAGGCATACTATTACAAGGTCACACAAATGTCCCTGTTGTTGTTCTCCACTGCTCCCCAACACTCATCCTTTCTTACAAGGAAGATCATCATCTTCCAGTTACCATGTTGGTTTGACATCTGTACTTTTTTCCCCCAAACCATGCTAGCTATGTTCTTAACAATACAGTTGCAACCTCAAGTTTCAGCTTCACTATTGGCTTAAGGCAAGCTGAGACCACAGTGCCTTTGAAGAGGTTCTGCTCGGCTCTGCTACCCACACATCCTCCAGCCAATGTATTCTCCTCTTGCACTGTTGTTGGCAGTCAAATAGCTGTATGAATTGTGATCTACCTTGACAATTCAATGAACTGGCTGCAAAAATGTAGTAGCTAGTTTTCCATTGCATGAGTTACAAAAATGCAGGGAGCTCTGGGCATCACATAGCCCCATGAGCTGCTCAAAGCAGCACTATCTTCAAAGTTGATCAGATTGTTCATCGCACGGCCACTAGTGCTGAAGCAAAGGAAGTTGCGGAAAAATGGGGTTATGGGGTCAGTGGGACAGAGCTAGTTGGTCCCTATTAGTGGTCATCAAGACAGTGCTTTAAGTTTTGATTCTTGTTCATACAGCCAATCCAATACTGTCAGCTTTTTCACAGAAAATCATGAGATGCTCCCTTGCTCTGACTCTTGCACTGCACGCAATACAGGATAGCTGTGTGATAAGGATTAGCCTCTGATGTGCTGTTGCAAATTAATAGGTGAAATTTATTTTAAAATGTTACTCTAGTTGTTCTGTGAGGAGATGCAAAGCACAACCCAGTCCTGTTCAGACGTTAAGAAGCAGACTAGCATCTCATTCTGATTCTGTGTGCCTGAAGATGATTGACCTAAAGTACCTCTGTACAAACAAACAGAAGTCCCTGACTATCTACAGCTTATTCTGGGGCTTAAAAACATTTCCTGTAACTGCCCTGAACAGTACATCTGTATTTACATATACTGTGTAATGGCATACTTTGGGTATTATCATACTGTCCACTACAAAGAGTTACACTTTGAATTTCCCCTGTGCCTTTTCCCTCAGAATGCTGAAGCACTTGGCAAGTACTGTTAAGTATTTTAACTTCTTTTTTTTTTCAGAAAGAAAACCAAAGCATAGATAAACTGAGTGATTCACCAAGGGCTTTCACAGTCTGAGTCTGAAATGTGGCTGAGACTAGAGAGGGATACTGAGTCCTATTCCAAGCCTTGAAAATGAGGCTGTGAAATTCTGCTCATCTTGAAACTACCCTCTTTTGGACTTTCCTCTGCCCTTTCTTATCCTTCACAGGATCAGGCAGTATCAGCATTTATCTTTGGGGAGAATTTACTGAGCACCGTCTTGGAAAAATGAGAGGCTAAAAGAGCACCTTCTTGAAACTGATATTTTAACTCATTGTTATTTGTTACCCAGGACACACCTGAATATTTCTGAAAGCTTGCAAAATAGAATATGGAAACAGGGAAAAAACACGTTCCTAGTCTGTGTAAAATACAAAGGCAGACAAAGGCAATAAAATGTGGTAAACAGAAGACTAGAAAGAAAGGCTTTTGTTCCCCAGCAGCAGATGTAACAATACCATGGCAGCATTGCAATAGTTGTCTGTGAAAGGAAAAAAGTTACGTTTGTTCCAGAATACATTTTGGTTTTACTTGCTGACTATTCATTTCCCTAACAAGGAGCGGTAGGGAAAATTCAATCCAATTCAGGGTGCTAATGGAAAAATCTTAACAGACGTGAAGGCTCAGGCATGAAATCCTCCATTATTGTTACCTTGAGACTCTTCATTTTACATGGACATACACATAGGTGTGTACAGGCAGAGAGCTGACACCATGTATGAGAGAAAGGGCAGACTTCTACCAGGGAAACACCTGTGACAGTTCCTTATGTCTCTGTCCTTATGGTCTCTGGTGACCCTAGGCAAGGTTTTAGCTTAGTGAAGTGCCAGAAAGGCAGCTCGGAGCTGCACTGTAAACTCTACCTCACCCAATGCTTTTCTGTGGGTCTCGAAATTCTGAAACAAAATTTTAAATTCATACCATTTTTGCTTGAAACTTTTAGTTTCGCATCCAAACTTGTAAATTTTGCAGGGACAGGCCTGTTCAGCATTGAAAAACTAGTACTGGAATTATGATGCTCAAAAGTCTATGCCAGCTGGACTTGGTGCACATTTTAGCTGTGGAAATCTGTTTAAATAGAATTCACAGATCAACTCAGAAAAGGCAGAAAACCCTCTGCTGTCCCTTTTATAATAAATGCATTGAAAATATTTAAGTAGTGTGTATATAACACTATTTCAAGGAGAACTGTTTACTCCCAATGGAAGCTGCTTGAATACTGCTAATGGCTAAACTTGTCCCTGTA
This sequence comes from Athene cunicularia, assembly GCF_003259725.1. NCBI lineage: Eukaryota > Metazoa > Chordata > Aves > Strigiformes > Strigidae > Athene > Athene cunicularia. Next base: position 10,101,707 of record NW_020799110.1, on the reverse strand, counting down.
TGTGTTGGGAGGAAAGAAGTGGCACTTAATGGGGAAATTCCTTTGCTCTAGTTCACTTCTGAGGGCATAATTTTTGGTGATTTGACTACATATTTGTGGTCTGTGTTTCTGTACAAAACTCCTTAACTGAACTGGGATGGGTCCACAAAGTCAAACTGTGTGGGCTCGCATTGCCTATATGCTGTCAGGCACACAGGGCTATGCCACGGAACTGTAAAGGATAGTATAAACTATTAGAGATGACTGTAGTTAGCATTTCTCTATTTTAATTTGCTTGTAATTCTCCCAAACTCTGGCTCTTTGAAATGAAAGTTTCCCGAAGGCTATCTTCTTCAGCCTGACACTCTCTTGGAAAATGTCAGTTAAAAATGATTTGGCCATCTCAGTGAACAAGTCTAGGAAAACTGTCTTCCTCTAGTTACCTTCGTGAGAAGAGCTTCAACAGGACAGTACAAAAGAGTTTCGTCCCTTCCTAAAGTGTCCAGATTTGGCAGAATTATAAACTTGTGGGGGAAAAAAAAAATCTCAGTACATACACATTCATTATGTATGAACTTGCTACAGTTTGGCTCCTATGGTCTCATTTCCTTTGTTGTCAGCAAAAATCTGTGGAACCCTGAGACAGAATATGTTCCTTATCCCCTGCACTGCTTGTTTCCTTGCAGTGTGATCCTGCAGCAGCTTAAGCCCTTCTTAATGCAGGACTGCCACAATCTCCCCTTCTCCTCTTCTCTTTGCCCTGCACAGCAGTTGGTGACTGCTTTCCCTCAGTACCTCTGGTCCCATAACTAGTTGGAACAAAGGAGGGAACTGTCACTGTGGAGGGGTTTTTTGATTTGTTTTGGCTAGTTCAGCTCATCATCATCTAGTCCCATGAACGGCAACGCTGCCAAAAAAGGAGACAGAAGTGTGTGGCCAGAAGTTGGGAGGAAAGGGAGAACTCCACCAGTTGGGTTTCAACTGTTCTGGAGTCACCCCTGAAACTGTGACTACTTACTGCTGCTTACTCCTGCTGACATGGAAAAGAGAATCTGGTGCTGTAGGTGTAAAGGTTTCAACCCTGTTAAAAACCCCTACGGGTGTTAATGTAATTCGATTTAGTGCAATTTGGGAGGTTTGTTTTTGATAACTTGTGCAACTAAACGAAGACATCTACATTGAAAGAGCAGTGGAAGACTGAAATCAGAACTACTGGGCAGGGCATGTGCTCCTGAATGTGTGAAATGGCATATAATACTTGGTAACCTGAAAATTCAGTTCTAAAAATGTAAAGTTGGTCTCCCAAAGTAGTGTATTCTCTTTTGATCTTTATCTATGGAACTCAGAGATCTCAGTGTGGTTGATAACAGCCTGTTACCTCTGAGAAGTGTTGTGAAAACAGCTCGGTAAATATTTATGAAGCACTTGAATTGTAAAAACGACCATTAGCCAAAACACAATTATTTTCAGATCAGGGATTGAAATAGCATATGTATAGTAAGGCTCTGGGCCCCCACTGAGAAAGACAGATAAATCAGAATAATGAATAGCTGCTCAAGAATTAAGTGGTTTTGATTCCATGCACTCAATGAGGCAAGGACTCTGAGGGGGGTGGACCAAGATGCCTCAGCAGCAAAGGGGCAAAATAGGGTTGCAAATGTAGCTTTGCTTCTGGCATCTCCTGTCTTCTAAATGCTATAAGATCTTCACCTAGGGATTTCTTGGTGTCCAACATAAATGTGAAATACAGGCACAGAAATATCAAAATTTCTGTGAGCTCGTTAAGCAAATAACATGTTTAACAGCACATTGCACATACAAAATCCATGACTCGCCCTACAAGCATCTTAGAAGGCCAACTTGGAACATGAAATTCATATGGGGGAACACAGCTGGAGCCTTTTCAGTTCTTTAAATACTAAAACTTAAACTGGTTCCATCTCAGTTAAAAGTGTACAACTGCTCATTGGATCCATTCCCGTCACAGTCACTAATGCATAACGCTCACTAACTAGTAACATCTGGATAGAGGATAAAAGAAGAATGTCTTGCAAAAGTCTGGGGATGTGTGCAGGAGAAGTGAGGCTGCAGAGAGATTAGCTGACTCAGAAAAGATGATGCATATGATTTTCATTAATGGCTTTGGGAAACCACCAGTTTCTATAGTTCAAGATATTTCTATAAACAAAGTAGAGAAAAGGAAAAGATGCTTTCAATTTTGTGGCAGCAGGGCTGCTGTCACACTTGGGCAAGTCTGAGGAAACCAAGCAGTGTGTCTGTAGAATAATATTCCATGGGCTTGAAGGCAATTTTGCTAGAGCAAAGTAGTATAGATTATATTGCCTCAGAATGGAAAATACTTTTGGTATTAAGCCATGAAATGATAAACCTTAGATGCTTAGCTGTTTCTTTAGCTGCCTAAGCATGCTGTTTTGTCATCACCAGTGTTTAAAACAAATACTAAGTCATTAATTATCTTCAAATTCATGTTCCTGTGGGACAGCATGAGCTGCAAGCCCCAATAAACAGTTTAGCAGACTAGTTTCAATGCCTGTTCTTGCCAAAGGAGTTTGATTCTGCCGCGGGTGATTAGTGAGCACACAAGACTCTTCCACAGAAAACAGGTAGGGAAGGATGTGGTTGGGAAATTCACACAAGACCCGAAGGTAAGGCGTGGTAGTTATTTGAGGGGGGCTTTGAATGTCTTACAAGTGCTGAGTGTGTGTCTTAACCCTCGACTAGATTCTGTGTCTCTTGCTAGCTAATGAGTTACATTTACTCTAGCAGGAGCAAACTTGAGGCCAGTTACCCAAGTGGACTAATCCACCTGTCTCTGAGCACCTGGGAGCTGCACACAGTTGTGGTGGTGCCTCATTCTGTGATGTGATCATCACCCCCACCCCATGAGAGATGAATGCCTGACAGATAGTACTTGTACCCTGCCACACAGGAGCAGGATGGGGAAATGAGTGAAACCACAGCCTTTCCTCACAAGCAGCAGAGCAAGTTGTCCTCACTGAATTTATTTCAGTCCTGAAGTGGTGGAGAGACTGCAAAACAACACTGAGCACACAAATCTGTGTCCTTTCCTGGCAGCTTTAGGGACAGTACAGCCCACACTGCCATTTGCTGTAGGCTAGGTAATAAAACAGTAATTCCATATTTATCATAAAAAACTAAGCAGTACTAAAGCCCCATAGAAGAAGCACAGTGGTGCTCCAGATGAATGCAAGTGATAGACCCAAGCCCTGCTCTACTGTAAATATTCTTGCAATAAAATACAATGCCCTTTAACAATACTTGCTTTAAAAGGAGCATCAAGCAATTTAAAATATTAATGAGTTCAAAATGAAATCTTCATTACTCATGATTCAGGAGAGCACTGTGAAACAATAGGATGAAAACAACCTTGAAAGCATTGAGACCTTAAAATGTTTATGGATAGGTATCATTTTCCTTTGTGCCTGTGCCTTTGTTCTTTCAGTAGGCAGTTGAACACTGACTGTTTCAGCTTCCTCAGTGGTACAGTAATGACCTTGAAACAGCCAACTGTACTGAATTTTATATGGGAGTTCCCCTTATAAAATATTTCCAGTTCCACAGTAATTAGTGCAATAGTAATTGGCAGGTATTTGGGCTGTTTCTTTCCAAATTGCTCCAGAAACTACTTAAATGTAGTGTGACATGCAGCAGTCTCTGAATATGGGCCAGTCGATAATTCAAAAATACTCTGGAACGTAACCGAAAACAGATTGCTTCCTGTTTTCAATTCATTTCTGGGTCAGATTGGAAGGGGAAAGTTTGCTGTGTCAATCTGAAACAAATTCACCCCTAAAATATAAGCAGCTAGATTTGACTGCTTTCTTATCTTGTATCTGCCGCCTCCTTTCTGAGACAGGTCATACAGATGGAGCCGAGACTAAGCTAGTCAACTGACCTGAGCAATTAGCTGCTAGATGAAGGAGCATCTGCACTTGGGCTTTTGGTGAATGTGTCACCTTTCACTTAAACTATCCAGTGCTCTCTTTCCTGCATCACCTGGAGCTGTCTGAGTTTGTAAACTGTGATCCAGCCATCAAAGTCATAAGTGGTTTAGTTTTCTGCTGACTGATTTCAGCCAGGATTTTCATACCAGTATCAACCATACCTTCAAGCCAGAAAGTTTTCTAATTAATGAATAGGTCAAACAACTTGGTATTGCTGACTGTGCCATTCTGAGTAAAAGTTCACGTTACCTGAAGTTACATGCTTTGCTTCCATTCCTTTTAATAACACATCCAGTAGATATAAAACTTGGGGATTAGCTTTGCAGAGCAATCTAATGGATTGAACTCAGATTTAGATAGCATAACTGGACACTGGTAGCATATCTAAGGTACTTAGGAGTGCCTGGAAAGTGTGTGGGGAAGAGTATGAAACAATGTCTTGGTTTCCTTTCATTGAATCAGAATTTTTGTAATCAAGTCTTATTTTTCTTAATGCTGATTTTTCAAGTTATAAATAGTATATAGCTGGGAGTAACTGCAGGAAATAATATTGTTCAGTGTGATTACAGCTGGCATCATGTCAAGATGGTGGTAGATGAGAATTTAAAGCTAAATAGAACCTTCGGGATGTATTACAATGGACAAGAGTGAATTCGTTGATGTTTGCAAGCTCTTTACTCAGGGATTCATGGGGAAAAACATAAAAGAGCCTGTTTAAAAATTCGTAAAATAGGTGATGAAGGTTGGTATTCTGGTTTTGCCAATGGTAGAAATCATCGCCTCTGTAGATCAGAAGAGTATGAATAACTTTGACTTAAATAAGGACAAATAGCTTGTATTTGCTGCGTGTCTTGCCTTTTTTTCCCGCTTGGTTTCAAAATGTCAGTACACCACTTCAGGGGTGAGAGAACAATTACTATGGAGAGCTTTCTGGGAGATGGGAAAAAGACATCTGTTGAAAGTAGTACTCCAAACCAAAACAAATCCCCTGCTGTATATTCTAAAAGAGTGTGATGGAAGAACCAAATGGTCTCAACATTTGTATTTCAGCTCAGTCCTGGGAACCACAAGAATCTTCTACCCGTTGATTATAGCTGCTGGTGGTTGCCAGACTTTGCTGTTCCATTGAAGAAACTTTCTAATATGGAGTTATTGTGAGAAAGTAATAGGCATGAAATGGACATTGCCAAGTCCTTGTGTCATTCAGCACGGAATAAAACCAGGAAGATTTAGGAAAGAGTTGGAGAGAAGCTGCTTTAATTAATTCTCTTCCCAGCTGCATGATAAGGCAGTTGAAAAGACACAGGGTAGAAGTGTCAGCTTATGTTATTACTGTCTATGAAACTGATACTCTTTTTAACAGCATATAATTCGGGGTGTTTCTATGACTTTTTTTTTTTTTTTCCTACATTAAAAGAATTTAATGACAAGGGCATTGGAAAATCTGTCAATATCCTCCCCATTCAAAGATGTCTGCACCTTTTTTATTACATCCCTCAGCTTCTCCTGGAGAAGAAGAAAAAATTATTACTGACAACCAAGAGTGTCAACACATCAAAACATGAAACTTGGTGAAACCACTTTAAACAGAACATTTGAAACTTAAAAACACCACCTTTTATTTTTGGAAAAGTTCTTGTTCAATTAGAAAGTTTTCCTGAATAAAACCAAAAAGGACCTAATCTCAGAATTACAAAAGTTCTGTTCTCTGTTGCCTGACCCAAATTCTTTCATCATTTTATCTAGTATTCATAGTTGTTTTTACCATGACATGCATGGTTGCCTGTATCAATTCAGCAACTAAGAAAAAGGAGAGCACTGTTTGTCTCATACTTATATAACATACACTGTGAAATTATTATGAATTTAAAACAAAGATCTAAGCTGTAACAATGGGATGATTTTATACTCAAGCCCAATGTATGACTCCCTAAGTTCATTCTAAACCTTTTCTTTGGACAACAGTCTCAGGATAAGTGGTTAAGTTGCTAGGAATGATGTTCTAGTAGCATCGAAGAGCTCATGGTCAGCTGTGGTTACAGAGCCTGCAACGCCCAACAAACCTGATACAACAGAGCATATCCTGAAATAATTGAAATGTATGTCATTACATACATGGTGATGAAACCTTATGGTCTGATACTAACAAACTATTACCAGAACCAACATTTCCTTTCTTTCAGAACCCACACATGTAACACCACCTGAGCTGAAAACCTATGCACATGGAAATTACCCAACTGTTGATACAGCTGGCTAACACTTACCTCTGCTACCCTGAAGATGTTTGCCAGGGAGGAAGCCAAACCAAATTACTTACAGCATGGAGCCATAAGTGCCAATTCAAGACACAGTGCAGCACCAAACACATGGCCCATCCCCTGAGCCAGCTGGTCCTTCACCGCTCTAGCCGCCATTCAGTTCTCTAAGCCACGTCTCACCGCTGATGTGACAGGAACTTTGCTCATTACTGTTATTAGGAAGTAGGATTTCAACTTTAGCACACATTTCCTAATGTGAGATTCTTTTTGACTCCTTCAGCTACCAACAGGAGGTCCACAGAAATTTCTTGTCCTCCGAAGTCCATTTCTGAAGTAGAGTTATCAAAAAAGAAAAACATTAAGAAGACTAAAGGTGGAATTAAGGTAGGAGTATCTGGTTTTTGGGGGCCATCCCATACTGTGAGAGAACTCAAGACAACATAAATAAGGGTTCACATATTTATATTGTAAATGTTAAATTTTTTAAGTTAACTTTCTGCTAAGTGATTTTATTTATTTTTTTTTTTACACTTCATGTTGCAGTTTCAAAGTGACTCAGATGACAGTGTTAAGAAAGATTTATGTTCATATGCATGGAAAACCAAGTTATGCTAAAGTAGAAATAATTTTCAAAGGTCAAAAGGGGAAATGTGGAGGGAATGTCCAGGAATAATACATTAAAGTGCATCCAAAACGCCCATCCTTCCTTACAGCATATGAACTCTTTTGTTTCTAAAACCAGAATCTTATTCCAGCTCCTCTGAAGTTGTGTTATGTTCACTATTTTACAAAGTTATATGTTTTTTTTTCTCATTTAAATATTTTATAAGAGTAGTTTCTACGTAAAGGAGGAAAGACTAGACATTTAATGCTTAAAAATAAACCAACCAACCAAAAAATAAAGAAAAATTCCACTGTTACCTGTCGCTGCATGGGCAAGTAATGTTCAGAGAAATGTATTTTGCTTTTGCATCTCTATGATGAGATTTGTTGCATTATTGTTTCTGCAGCAAGATTCTGTTTAGGGTTCTTTGGCCACCCTTATCCTTTCTTCCCTATTCCCAAGCCTGCCAGCATTTTAAAAACCCAGCCCTTACCACAAAGTCTTTTGTTTCAGCTGTAGAAACTGACTGGGATAACAAGCTCTCAAGACAGGCGTTTGGCCTTCCTTCAGTATTTTAAGACTGGAAACAGAAGGATCCAGAAACTTCATTCATCTGCAATTCCTGCAGCTCAGATGAAGTGCAGCTACATCCTGAAACTTTTAATTTGCCCAGGCTAGCTGAAATAGCTGCTTGCAGAGCCCAGATGGTGGTTTTTCTCCCTGTCAAATTCAAGTAATGACTCATTTGGCTTTAAAATGTTTGGGTTTAGACCATGTAAAATATCCCTGTGAAAAGAGACTGGAGTACCACCACTCAAGTTGTATTCTAAATGGTCTGTGCACAAATGTTTCGTAACTTTGTCAGCACCCCCTTTAGTTACAATTCTATCAAAAATAAGAAATATCAAAAGATACAGTGCCATTTGCCCACAACCTTTAAAATAATAACATCCCTTTGCCATAATTTTCTTGCACGTTCCCTGCATTAAGATTCATAATATTAGTTCTTTAGCATGTTATTAGAATGGTGAAAAAAAACCACAATTTATGTTTTGAGAAAGAAAAAAATGAGAGGGCTCTGACTGTGTTGAGGGAAATACAACTAATATTCAGAAAAAAATAGCAAAAGAAGTTGGGTAGTGTGGGAGAGGTATTATCTTGATTTGGCTGCCTCATGGCAGTGTGATGAAAACAGCAAGTAGCCCATTTCACACTGTTCAGCACTTTGGGGCAGAAAAGGAGGAAGGGAGTAAGCTTTCTTAGTACATCTCTGGGGAAAAGAAGTAACCTAAATTAGGTTATTTACCAGGGAAAGGAGATGACACACGAGCCCCTGGAGTTGTGATTGTTAACCTTTTCATAGTTCATTAGTTATTTTAAAGGTGAGCTCTATATGAGAACATAGCCAATAACACTGATCAGATTTCATGATTAAAGTTCTCTGGGTCTTTTTCAGTTTAGTCCATTATTAATGAAAGTATTTTTAAAAGAAGCATTTTGGGCTTTCTGATTTTTAATGATTAATTCACAGAATGAAACTCTTACATTAGCACTTCTTACACCAGTAACAGCCACGCATGATGTGCTACTTTGGCCTAAATCCTGTTAGTACACAAATTCCACACAGATCAGAACTAGTTGTTTGGGGGTTTTGTTTGTTTCATTGTGTTGTTTTTTTTCTGGAGGAGATGGGAATAGTTAGGGGGGAGTAGGAATAGTGTTACCCTGAGGCACAAAAACCTAAAAATGCATCGTGTCTACCTGACACAACTCAATTATTTAACTTTTCATACAATGCAAACTACTTCAACCCAACTCTTCTATCCATACCCCTGACTTGCTCATTCATTTGACCTTTATTTCCCTAAAGCTGAATAACAAAATTTAAATTCAGTCCGTTTTCTGAAATGGCCAAACCAGCCTATAACTTCAGCAATAAACACAGAATAAAATCTAGTTATCAGAAGGAACATAGAGCTGGTCTCACCTTAGTCTAATTTCACAGAAAGTCACTTTGGAATTATTCTCATCAGCAGTGCAGGTAATCAGTTGCATTCCTCCCACACAGGTATATGCAACAATGTGGTTCAGGCTTTATAATCCATTCATTCATTTTTAAATCTGCTTTGAAGACTACAGTGCAAGTTGTCTCTCCCTCTCCTTCCTTCCCATTGTTGCTATAAAGTTTATTTGTATTTTATTTGTTCTGATAATAGTTCAAGTGAGGATAGTTTTAATATTAATGGAGTCCACCATCATCACCAACCAGCTAAATAATTTAGCTATATAGCATATAAAACAGGCTACTGCTTTTTCTTTTCCCCAGAATCAGCCCTTAAGAACTAAAGTTGTCAAGAATTTAAAAGACTCTACCACTGTTTAGATATTGACTGGGATTAACTGCAGACTCAGCAGCTGAGTTGTTTCACCCAATTTGAAGAAACCCAAATAGTGCTTGATACTTTCAAGGCTGCAGGCAAAAAGGAGTAAAAGCCTGCTTAAAACTTGCCTGGAGCACACTTAAAGTGATCCAACTCTGCAAGACTGGACAATGAAGTAGGTTAATGTTATCAAAATATTATAAAAAGCCCCAGTCCATTTCAACCTGGGGACAGCCCTTGCACATACATACTGTTCTCAGGAACTGAGGGTATGCGCTGTCTCGTATATACTGCTACTAGTGCAAGGACACTGCTCAGAGGCACGAGCTAGATTCCCTAGACAGTTCTCCATAGGGCACTGTACAAAGAACAATGGAAATGTTAAGTTTTTAGGTTGGCTTCAGGCAGGAAACAAACAAAAAATTATATTTTGGAGTCTAGGGAACAAACTGTTATGCCTGTAATTATCTACATAAGGAGATAATTCACCTTCAATGGTAAAAGATCGTGAAGACTTTGCCTGGAGTCAAGAATGCCTCCCATGCCAATACTGAGCAAATACATTCTTGATTTACAACCTGCATATATAGAATTCAATTATTTTAACTTGCCCAGTGATTTACTAATCTAGGGAGGATCCAATTTTTATTAAAGAGTTAAAATTCTCTAAATAAGAGCATCAGCAATTAAGTATTTTCACTTTTAATGGGTCCTTTTTATTCAGATTGAAGTGATGCATGAAGCTAGTCAAGGAGGATCTAGCAGAGTGCTGGTGATGAGTGAAAGTGATGAGAACTTGTCAACGAGGAGGAGGTAAGGCCATTTTTTTGTTCTTAGAATGCAAATAACTGCATTTATAGTACATTCTCTACCACTTCACTGAAGTTTGCCGAGATTAATAACTAACCAGATATAATCAAGTCACTGAAATGCTCGTAGCCATGCATTTATACACACTATCAGCTGGAAAAACAAGCAGGATGTATCTTTTCGTTTGGGGGCTTGCCGTTACGGGTTTTTTCCAATTTTTTTCTTAGCATTAATTACATGACATAAGAAAGTAAGTGATTAGAACAGGCCTTGCATGTATTTACAAGAAAGCGGTATTAAAGATCATCTCATTGTGTTCAGGATATTTGTATTTGACTGTATGCCTCTGAGAAGCTTCTGGTTTTTTATATGCAAGCAATAATCTTTTCTTCCTTTCTGCAAAGTCTTTAGAAAGAGACTAATGAGGTACTCTAAAACACCAAATTCTTGAGTCATTTAGTTTAACAAAAGTACCAAGCAAACCCAGTTTAATTTAGTTGAACTGCACTGTTTCTAGACCAAAGGGAGCAATTAAAAAGAAAAACAAAACAAAAAAACCACAACAAAACCCACCCTGAAACAAGCCAGGCCCCACAATCCTCACTGACTTAATTTCCTTTGTTCTCCTCTTCAGTATGATTTAGATAATTTATACTTACGTTATGCCTTTATCTCAGAGGTATACACTGAAGTAACTAGATGCAAAAGAGTACGTTCTAAACACACTAGCTTGATATTATGCTAGAGAAATTGGAGACATACAAAAATGCAACTTATTACTATTTGGATTTAATTATACCCTATGAAAATACTATGACTGCTCTCCATCAGCTAGTTTTCAAGTTGCAAAGTGTGATCTGAAATAGAACTTCTTTAGATAGATATACATCTCTTGAGGAATGATTGCCTAAAGGGAACGTAAATTGGAGTTAATATTAACAAGTTAAACTTCTAATATTTGGTGGTTTTACGCCACTTTAGGCCTAGAAGCTTGGTATTTCTTGGCAACACCAATTTTGCCTTTTGTTCTACAAAATGTTTGGTTCAAGGCAGAAGGGGGGAGAGGAAATTTGAAGACCTCTGCTCAGTGGGAACTCTGAATAGCATTTAAAAGCATGAGATGAGCCTGTCTGTTACAAAGAAAGCAACAAGAGATATTACCTTTGCAGTGTTGTTTTGGTTTTTTTTAAAAGAAATAAGTCTGTTTATTCAAAACAAATTTTACAAAACAATTGTCTTTTTGTGGTACAGAGCAAAGTTTAAGAATAAATATTGAACACTTGTATAAAAATTAGTAATATCAAAGGGAAACTGATGCAAACCAAACAAACAGGTAAAAACAATTTTAGCATTAAATATGCTGTGCAACAATGTCAAACTCTTAATGAGGAGTGACCATTCAGGCTAGTAACAGTTTTATTTGTAAAAGTAAAACCTGACAGCCCTGCATTGGAGCACCGAGACTATTGTTAAAAAAGGTTCCAGATAAAGGTGTACAAATCTTAAGTCTGTGTTTAGAACCAGAAAATAATATGTTTTCTAGCGTCTCCATTTCTGAAAGGAGTGCCTTCATGCTTTCCTTTTTATTCAACAAGCAACTTATTTTCACTGCAGCAAAAGAAAATGCATACTACAAACATCAAGGCCCTTTTAAGATTAAAAAACAATCCAAACAAAACTCAAACCAGCTGTAAAACAAAGTATTTCAGTGGCCGAAAGTGACTTTCAAATAATGGCAAACTACATTTAAGCAGTGTTTTAGATGTTAGCTAGGTCATTACCCTATAGAAGTTTAAGCTACTTAAAACTAAATTTACCTTGGCTTGTATGAGTGAAAACAATAAATCCCAACATAGTTAAGCTGGTAAAAATTGTAGTCTTAATAGTACATTCTGGCTGCATACTGCATACAAAGACCCTCTTTCCCTACAGTGAACACCGTGGCTTTTTCTAGTAGCGCAGTTTTGCTGTGCAGCTTGTTGGTTTAAATGGCTCACAACAGGTCAGAGATCTGATAAAGCAGCTTTCCTTCAGTACAGAATACTACTTTCTCTATATGTGCATTTAGCTCCCTGCAAGCCAACGGGTTATATAGATCCAGGGTTGTCTTGTGTTTGGTTGTTGTTGGTTTTTTTTTTTTTTTAAATACCCACACACATCCTCAGTACTGTAATCAATCTGTTTAGGCAAGAACATGAACTGGATTTGTTCTTTCTAAAGTATAGCTGTTACGTTCTTCAATCATTCCAACACTGATAAATTATTTATTTGTGGACTCTATATACCCAACATTTGGGTCCAGTTAGGATTCTTCTTTTTTTCCTTCTGGAAAACCAATTATAGAAAGTTATGTGTTTCACTTAATTCCAGTAGCTACCTACCATCCATCTGAAACGGCAGCTTAGAGAACAGTCAGCAAGCTCACTCCTGGATTCTGTCTATGCTAACACACACCATTAGCCTTTCAAATGATTAAAACGTGCAGCACAGCTCCAAGAGCTGTAGAAATTATTTAAACAAAGTTTACAACTTGCAGCTTAAAACTGTCAAGTCCTGTATAGCTGTTCTACAGTAAAGTCAGAAGATGCAGACCAAGTACCTCACTGCTCCACACAGTGAGAAGCTTCAGACAGAAGAAAAAGGCTAGTCTTAGGCAGAAAACAAGTAGTATTGCTCCTGCAATTAGCCCACTTTCAACAGAGTCTCAATAATTTGTGAGCATTATTACTGCTCTGCTGATAAACCTGACCCATTTAAGCTTTCAGAAGTAGTTTTCTGGCACCATCCACATTGGAACTTAATCCAGCATCAAATCAGTTCACAAGCAATATTGGACCATACCTTGGTGAGGGCTCTGTGTCCACTCCAGAAGAGCTACCACAGGTTTGGCAATTAGCAACTAAAAATATATGTCCTGAGAGTCTGTGAAAACACCATTAGTGAGCTATACAAGAAAAGACGGCAGACATCCTAGAACTTTGGTTCTCTATGATATTTATATGGCACCACAAGTACAACTCATAATGGCTGGAGTTTGAACATCACTTTTATCCTGATTTACAATGCACAGGTGTTCTGTTCTTCCTGCAGGTGGTATTAACATTGAAATATATTCAAGATACAGGGCTTTGTGGACACAAACTACCTTAAAATTTTAAAGACAATCTTGTGCTTAAGACTTCAGAAGAGATATTATAGTGATTTTCATTTGTGTACTGACTTTCTGTGGATCAACATCACCCTATCCCCTTCACTGTGAAGTCAAACTTTGTGCAGAAAATACCCTCTGTTAGTAGAAGCATAAAATTTTGCTTTTAAAACTCTTAACAGCTTCAAATTAGCTGTAAGTAACATTCTCAGGGACTTTTGCTTGCTTTTAACCTTTAGAACCATGAATACTGGAAAGCAGAAGCATTGTTAAAAGAAAATTCATTTAGCTTATTTTCTTATTAAAGACTGGACAGTTTATATATACTGCTTCAGTTTTCAGAAGGCAGAGAAAGATTAGCAAAACCAGTTACATGAGTAATATTTGATTTTTATCCTTTCAGGTTCAGTCCTGATCTAAAAGGACCCAGTTTATTTAAAACAACCAAGTCAGAGGGCACTCAAACAGTTTCCCTGTTTCAAAGATTTAGGGAGCTTTGAGAAAAAGATTGTAGCAGGTCTTCACTTCTAGCACTGTTTGTCAATTGTGCAGGTCCAGACTTACTATCTGTGAAGCACTGAGAAATGGTGAATATATGTAACCAATTCACATTGCCTTAAACTACTGCAGTAGTCTCATTCATGAAGTCAGAAGTTGTATTTTCCTTGTATTTTGAAAGGTCTACTCCATTTTGATATAGCAGATTTTTATCATCATGTGCCATAGTTCACATAGCTTTTTTTAAAAAAACCTTAAGACTTGCTGACAAGTTCAAATGAACAGACATTTTCACCAAGCATTTCAAAGTCTAGAAGTCAAGTCCATTATTGTTCATTTAATCCAGACTTGCATCCCTTGAAGAGTGTAAAAAAAAACAGGCTACAATGTAAAAAGTTGCAGTACAATAGGAGAGCTATTCCAATAAGTTTCTGAACAGAATTTGGGACCATCTCTCCTGCCCCACCCCACACCCTCCCCTCCCCAGCTATTCACATTTAAGTTTTACCTCTTTCCATGTTTACATATATTTTGAATAAACAGCTAAAAAGTTGTTGCTCTGTTTTGGCTCAGTGGATCTTCAACGCAGATATTCAAGTATTAAGAAAATGCAGCTGAACAAGGGTATGTGTCTTCATAGTATAGTTTACAGAGAAGCACAATATTGACTAATCTGCAGTATATTCTACCCCAAATCCCTGAAGAAAACTTTTTAACTTTGGGATCTGTAGCCTGCTTCCAGAGCTGGTGAAGATCATCTACATGTCCGTGAGATGTCATCATTTTGTTATAAATGCAGGGATGATATGGAGCTTTTCCTTCCCCAGAAAAGAATACATGATATTGTGGTACAATTCCCATTTTATTGGCACAAAGACCCATGAAAACATCATCTATATAAAGACTTGTATTGAGAGTCAGTGAGGCTTCATATACTTTTGCTGCTACATCATTTGATATTACATATGCAGCTCCTGCTGTGTAGTCAGGGTAAGAGGGCCACTGGTACATTTCATACGGAACATAGTATTTGCTACTCTTGTCTCTAACGGGAGGGGATCCACGATGGACACGACCAATCCAGAGATCCTGAACACCCATTTGTGCTAGACTTTGGAGATAAGCAACAAGATTTGGCATATGGATAAATATATCATCATCTGCAGACATAATGAACCTGGCATGAGGACAGTAGGCATTCACCCAGCTAAACTGCAAAAGCAATTTAAGAGTAAGATTGTGAAAAGTATCCAAGAAGTCTTGCTGAATCAAATCATTGTATTTCTGGTCTTCCAGCTGAAGTTCTTTTTGCATCTGTTGCTGCTGCAGATGATCTGTCGGTCGTCCTAAAGCAAAAAGAGTTTTAATGTTGGCATCAAGTTGAGAACGAACATATTTCTCATTACCCCAAGTTTGTCTAATCGCATCCCTCCGATGACGGTTTTCAGGAGAAGTTTTCACAAACAACAGAAGAAGGACATCCTGCTGCTGACATTTCTCTCTGTGGTTGATCAAGTACTGGTAGCTTGATACTCTGTCCAAGTTATCCCTGTTGATAGACAGGCTGTCATTCACAAAATGATAGCTATTTATGAGGTATCTGTATGAATAAGATTTCATATGGCTCACAATGTGATTATCAAATGGTCCCCAAAAAATCATGAGACACAGTATGAAGCAAGTGGCAAATATCTGCAAAAAATGGCATTTTCTGACTCTTCTGGAACTAACAAACATTCTGATGCAGTTTCTATAATCCTTATTCCTGTTCAGGATCAGTGTTTTTACAGTGCCCGTGTTTTAGTTTAAGAGCACAGTGTCACCCCTTCAAGACAAGTGTCCGTTGTAAGGCATGCTGTCTTCCATTCAGTATCCTTTCACTCAGCTTTGTTCACAGATTTCACAAGTCATCTTTCTCAAAAAACGTTTTCCTTTGTTTGAAAGAATGCAGACAGTTTTGAAAGGTGAGATTTGCAGATGAGTATTTTCCTTCTGGGACATCTTGAAGCGAACACCACAGCTCTCAATCAGATCTTCTTGCGTGTGTTTCCTTCACGAAGATGAATACCTACCAGTTGTAAGGGGGGGGGGAGAGGAGAGAAGTTTTAGTGAGCTGTTATTAACATGTCCGGTTGTAGGTTTGGTCACGGAAATGAGCTGACTGCTCAGATACTCCCCATTACCATCCACCTACATCACACACACCACCCCCACCCCCCAAAAAAAAGAAAAAAAACAACCCCAAAACCACCTGGCAGCAAGTCAGAGGTTGGCAGTGGCCCTGAGCGAGCCCGAAGGGGAACCAGGCACAGAGGCTTCAATTCAGACACAAGAAACTCTTTCTTAGAAAAGCCCACTGTCGTTAACCGACGCTTACAACATGTTTACACTCTCTAAGATGGGAGGGAAGCCGCACCCTACAAGGGGCCGAGTTTACACGTTGTCTCTGCGGCCTAGGACGAGCAGACCCAGGCTGAGGCCGCGCCCGGCTGCGGGAGCGCCGGGCCACAGCGGCCAGAGGCCCCCG
>NW_020799110.1:10071242-10085463 GCF_003259725.1 Athene cunicularia | reverse complement strand
GGGCCGCCGCCCCCATGGCATCCCCTGGGCCTGGCCCTCCTCCCCCCGCCCGGGCGGGCCCAGCGCACTCCTCGGCCCCCGGGCAGGCCTGCCGAGGGGAAGCAGGCGTGTGACTTCCACAGGCAGCCTGAGACCGGCCAAGAAGTGCCACCAGTCCTGCGGCAGTGGTTCTCATTGTGGAACGCCCCACGTACGAGCTTAGGGCCTCTGGCTTTTGGTGACAGTGCCGATCGAAACTGTTTACCCGAGCGCGGTTAAGAGGCGGGTTATCAGCAAGTCACAGGCAGCGAGACACCCCTGTCAGACACACCTACTAAGACCAGACAGCTAACACTGCGGTGCTACCGTCTCTACTACCAACTGGGGTTTAGTGAAGAATCCAAAGCACAGAAAAAACAACACGAGTCCAGCCTCCTCACCCTGCAGTTTGTAAAATTCAGTTCTCGTAGCCAGAGTTGTCTCTGCTATCTAATAAACAAGAACAGCCTGAAGCAGCAGCTACTTGTTCATCCTGTAAAAACCCGAGACTACAGTGTCAACCAAGAAGTGTAGGGCTAGCACCGTAAGGAATGGCACCCCACAAGCTTGTCCCACAGAAACACAACCCCTGAAGAAAGAGAACACAATCACCGTCAGTTACATGCAACACAAATGTTTTGAGAGTTTTCTACCCCTTTGAGGTCCTGAAACTAGGTAGCATGACAAGAATGAGACAAGAAAACCTGGAGCAATGTCATGGTATAGTTATCTACCACAGGAAGGGGACTGGCTGCTCAAACTGGAAACAGCCCATCGGTGCAGTTGGGGCTTGCAGATTGTAGTGCATAACAGAAAAGCTGCATGGGCAGTTTGGTGAATAAAAGTCAGTCAGCATTTTTTATAGTATCAGTTTAAACCCTTTTTATTTTGGAAACATGAAGTTAAACAATGCACCTCAGAGTTATAAACTCAGCAACTTTACAATAGAACGCTACTGCAAAGCTTACTCTTGTTTCAGATGAAGCACAGAGATGCAGACAAGCTGGAGTGTTACAGAAATCCAGACATCAGATAGCTCCTTTTGGAGGAGTGGGTCTGAAGATACCCACTACTTACAGAGAATGAAGATAAATTCTGGTTTTCCCCTCTGACCTAGATACCTATTTGTGCTTTTTTTCTAAAATGTCTGTACTCTGTATGAAGCTGACCAGTTTGACAAATGCTGCAGCAGCATCTCCCCCAGCTAAGTTCACAAAGTCTAAAAAACCCAAAAAGGTTGCCTACTGCCATCCTGCCATCATAATAGCTTAAAAGCAGCTGAATGACTTTCCTGAAAGGAAAGGGAGCACAAGGCAATCTATTTAACCATTTGAAGGAAAGTTTGCCTGGGTAAACACAAGAATCCTAGTCACCAAATACAATTCTTTTTAGATTACACTTAGATAACATGTTTTGGCAGAAGTCTGCAACTGCCCATGTCACCTGGTAAAATGAGACAATAGTCAACACCACAAAGTGACAGAAGTCACTGAAGACCAGCAGTGAAACTAACCTACATGACAATTACTGCCACTAGGGAAGAATAAAAGCCCCCAGAAAAAAAAAAAAAAATCCAAAAATCCATCACATCATGGAAACAGCTTTAATTGTGGAGCAGATAGCAGGGGACAAGACATGCGCACAGACTAAGTTTTCTGCTCCTAGCACTCCCCTCCTGGAAGTCAGGGATACTGAAAAGAAAGCTTAAGCTCCTCCTTGAAGAAGAAACAAGCCATAAAAATCAGTTGACTAAAGGCTGAAACAGTCTGGTCTGTCATTTCCTTGATCTAGGGTCACAGGAATCAGATCAGCCTTTAGCAGACAGACACTGTTCAGCAGAAACATACCTTTCAGGTAAAACTTCAAAATGCAATTACAGGTGAGCAATACTGGTGAAATTTAAGGAGGCCTATACCTTTTCCCCCATCTCCCTCCAAAAGCCTGGAGATTCCCATTGAAGGTGACAATGCACAAGTAGAGTCTCTTTCATTGTCAGAACTTCCTATAGCCCATTTACAACACCCATCCTTTGGGCTTACTCCCCTTAACAGAACAGGTTGGGTCACCACAGGAGCTATATTCACTGACAACTGATTCTCAACCTGAGAAAAGAAAAAAACCCAAAACACACCAGTATGTTCTCCCTAGCCAGAGGAAACATTGCAGAACAGAGATAAAACCATGCTTGACAGCCATTTTTCTGAACATCGGGTGTTTTGCCTCTTGGTGTACATTTTCTTGGAAGCTTTTAGATCTACTCCGAGACTTGAGAGAGACTGGGAGACCCAAGCACCCACAGTGCCTGTAGCTAGCTGCCTTTTTGGTAGATTGAAGATTCACAACTGCATGTGGTCTTCCCCCAGTTGCAAGTACTGCAAGCTTTTTTCACCCTGTAGCAATCCTACCCTTTCTAAAGGGGTTTGTTATTTAAGCTTTCGGTGTTACAACATGCATGACTGTCATCAGAACGCAGCAACTGTTTACAATTCTGTGTTTTCCATTCAGTCTATGGAATGGAAGTGGAACTAGCCTAGTTTGTGATGCAAACTCAATAGTTTGTAGAGTGACCACTGTGGAACAGCAGATCCCTGGGGAGCTACATTAAATGTTCACAGAATGTCAATAATTGAAAAAAGTCAGTATGAAGTTAATTTCAGGATAGAACAGTTTTGGAAAGTCCACTGTCAAGAGACAGACAAGCGCTGTCTGAAGAAACACAGACGCCTCAGACATTAAACACCAGAGACAGACCCTCAAGGGAGGAGCCATGAAGAGATGACATTCACACAAAAGACACTCCAACATGGAGATTTTTTCCAACTACCACCACCCTGATAAAAACCTAAACCCAAGAGAGACCAACTAAGACTGCCCCGAGAGAAAACCTCACAACTCCCAGCTACAAATCTTGTCATGTATTACAATACACACGCTGGGCTTCAATTAATCTAATACATTCAGTATACCACATCCCTGCATAACATATTTTAGGACAAAAACCAAAATCATAACATATAGTTATTTTTTGCACCTTCTGCCTAGGACAGAAGATAAGTTTAGACCACAAGTGGCTTTTCTAGGCCACACTGGATATTCCAGGAAACACCATTTTAAATAGAACCATTTTTTACTATCAGCTTGCAGCAACTGTCCCTTTCACATCAACAACTCTTTGATAAAGAAAGTTCAGAAATCTACAAGAAAGAACACCTCAAACATTACCTAGTTTCAAACAGCAGTCATCTGAAGAGCTGCCAAAACTTAAGTCCACATCTTGTCCTTGGCTCTGCCAAAGAGCCACTTAGTTTAAGGTTGCCGTTCCATGCAATGGTTGAGCTCAATCAAAAGCTTACTGCTGCTGTCTGAGACAGCCTTTCACTCTGCCCTCATCCTCACTACACAGATCTTCCACAGATTGCAACAGCTCTGGAGCTTATATAGTTGGCTCAACAAGCCCAGTTCATCTCCTCCCAACCTCCTGCCTTCAAAAACCACCTGCTGAAACCCTGAAGAATTAAGTATCAGAAAGTAGTCAAGCTTTATCTAGAGCCTAACCTAAGTTCACAGCAGGACTCAAGGGTTGCTTTTGTAGAACCAGATGTAACATTGTTTTTAAAGATTTCCATCTTTTCAGTTCTAAGGCTACTTACAGGCTCTATGTTACTACAGAAAACTTGAAGCCCTAGGGCTGGCTTTTGGTCTAAAGTCAGGATAGTCCTCTCACATGAGCATCTCCATACCAGCTTGTTTGATAGTGGAATGGGATGTCCAGGTTAGAAGGCACATTGCAGAGATGCTCCATTCCTGCTGGAAGACTTCAGATGTTATAGACCTAAACCGACACACCACTTCTAGAGCAGTAAGTGAATGTGCCCAACCACAGAGGTGACAAAAGCAGACAAGCTGCAGTTAAAGCTGCAGAGACTAAGAATACCACTGCCTGGATTTAAATTCAGATTTGTGAAGCCTAGTGTAACAGTGAGACAATCCTGAAAAGAGTGGCTTGGATTTCCTTGAAGCTTTCAAAAATCTGTTTAGAAAGAAGCTACAGGGTTCAAAGAACCCATTTTGGCACATCTGAGAGTTTTGTTTGTTAAGCAGAATTTAAAACTTTTTGCAACATATGGTTTCTGAGCTATTTAAACAGTTGTAACTCCTATGAAATTGAACTCTTCCATCTCCAGCAATACTGATTTATGTACTGCTTACACCAAAAGACCAAAGGAAATCTAGTCAAGTTCACACATCAAATAAGCCATCAAAACACAAAGCTGCATGTTTATCAAGGTTTTCCCTTCTGACTGACTAATTACAGGGGTAAGAAGGCATGTCCCTAGCTTAATGGGAGCAAAGCCTGAATGGACATTGCTGCTTACAGATTTAGCTACAAGATTATGTAGCCCAGGTTCCTCTTACTATTTTTCTGTTGCTGACGTCTCTTCTATCTTATTATCTCTGCTCTGGCCTATGGCCTCCTCCTTCACTCAGTGTTTGAAGAACTTGTTACGCATTAAGAAGTTGCTTTGAAACTAATGTTCAAGTTCCTCTTATATATGAGCTGTATCACAAAAGAAAACTAACAGAAACACTGAGCGAGTTACTGCCACAGTGACAGAAGGTCATTAAGAAAAAAAGATGCAGTAAGGTACTTAGCTAAACCTTCCTTCCTACATAGTTTGTGAGCACTGAGATGGAAAGCACATGCACACAGCCTGCAAAGAAAATAATTTCAAGTAACGTCAAAGCTTCCACTGTTATACCTTGTTCCGTACAAAACTGGTGAGAAATGGAAGTTGGACAGGTATCCTATAGGAAAATATGGTCACAATGACAGTGGGATTAACAAAAAGAAACAGTCTTGTGCTATAAAGATTTATGAAAAGTTTAGAGTCAGGTCATGGATGTTACATCAGTAAGGAATATTAATGCAGGGATGACTGACAGTAGCTTTGAATATTTTGTTTCAAGAACGTTTAACCCATCTTTTGCAATCTCATATGCAGGCATTGCCTGTAAATTCTTTAATTTGCCTGCAAATTGCAGTCAGGGTATAGTTTCCGGGGATGGTAGAATCAGCATTCTTAGATGCTTTTGGTGCATGGCTTGAGGACTTCTGAAAATCAAGTGTCTGTTCAATCTGAGGTGAACATCCATCACGTTCCAAAATATGAACTCCTTAAATCATTCTGAAGTTGTTCAATCAAGAGCAATCCCCTCATTATAAAAAATGGGCAAAAGTACAGTACTTCCTCCAGGGGAGCTTTGTATCAGAACTATCTCCAGCAGCATGCAGAAAAATGAGACATTGAAAGCTGTTACCACTTCCTGCTTCTCATTGATGTGTAACACTTACAAGTGCTGGGGCAATCTCTGAAGTGTTCGTTGGCAGAGAAATTCAAAGGATGGCAAAGCATTAGATGGCAACTGAGTAAAGCATTTCAACTCCTTCAGGGCTGGAAGCAGAAACAAGTTGTAAATGCTTAATACTGCCAGGAAACAGCTAACTGCCAGTAAAGATTTACCTTCTACAGAGGTTTTGAACTTGCTCCGGTGGAAAGGAAGAGTGTGATTTCTTGTTTCCCTTAAGATGAGCAGCAAGCTTCCCAGCTGCTACAAGCAAATCTAAATGGAGACATCTGCCAGAATGGACAAACTTGCCTTCTTAAGTTGCTTTCATCAGGATCAGTTCCCTGAAACAGCTACTGTGCAGATAGCAGGACAGGAGCAGGACCATATATTTCAAGTCTATATTCAGACTGCAGCTTCCAGTTGCTTTAACCTGCCATATCTGCTGCAGACTCTCCCCATACAAGCTATAAGGGAGGACTGCGTTTTCCAGAACGAAAGCCTCCAAAATGAGTCATTTAGTTCAAGGGATTTCGCACAAAACACACAAGCACCAACAAGAAATTATTTGCTTTGTGCAGATTGAGCGAAAACAGCCAGTTCTTTGTAGTGACAATAAGGATAATCTGACGTTTCAGTCCGGCAGTGACATGATTGAGGCCGCATGACCTCATTTTCTGAGAACAGTAACAAAATTAAATACTTAACTTCCAGTAAGGCAAGTCAGAGCTCTAAGGCCCAGCTACAGAGGCCGTAATGGCACCTATTGTACAGCCCATCACATCTGTTTTGGCAGATGACAGTGATGAGCTCTAATCCTACACCAAAGAGCAGTCTGCATTTATGTAAGCTCACTTTTACAGTGCCCGTATTTAGAGACATTGCTGTTTGTATTTGGAACCTTCTGTATGAGTGGTGTAAAGAATTTTCTAGTGACTATATATCACTTTCAGTAAGGAGGAGAGGATTATAAATCCACCTTGCCTGCAGAAGTGGGCGAGTACCACGAAATGCATTACAAAAAGGGCTAGCTTGCCACTGCTTTCTATCCCACAGTAGCGTATTCACCTCTTTACTAAAAAGACATTTCAGGCAACCTTGCAAGAAGGACATCCCATTACACATGGCAAGCTTTGAGCTGAAGGTTGAAGAAAACTGGTTTTCCCATACTAGAGAAAGCAGTTGTGAAATACCAAGCAGTGAAGGATCCAGTCCAAAGCTCAACACTGGAAGACAAGAGAATGCAAATTCCCTTGTTCCGTACATTAAGGATGAATCCCTGTATCATAGCATGTTAAAGAACTGCAACATCACAGCCCCACCTCATCAGTAATTCTTTCTGCTGCCTGTTTTAAGTAAACTGATTCAAATATTTATTTGCAGCTAGATCTAGATGTTACTTCTTATCTATTTCCCCCACAAACCTAAAGTGATTTCTGTTCTAGTCTATGTGCTGTAGCTGTACAGCTTGATCTTCAGGTATCTGAAGCAGACTTTTTCCATGCTAGCTGTCAAACTAAAAGAGAAAGTAAAATTTAAGACTGACAACTAATTGCAAGAAGACTTAGTTTAAGCTGCCTTCCTATGGGCCTCACTTTGAAGCTTTCTTTTGCCTGGTAAGAATACTTAAAAAAAACCCCAAAACCAATGAGTTCAAAAGCATACGAAGGACTCATTTAAACTGATGGCTAACACTGTTGTATCATAGTCATTTCTAAACCAGGCTAGACTTTGCTATCCTAGTTCTGTGTTTTAAGTTTTTCATTCCAGAGTAAATATTCTCTAACCTGCTCTCCAGTTTATCCCTCTTCCTCAGACCACACTCTAGCCTATAATACCAATTCCGCATCAAACTCCAGATGGATCTTCCATATTTCAGCAAGAGTTTACAGTAAAAACTTGGATGTTACACATCAGTAGCATGTGGGCTCTAAAGCAGGAAGACAGACAAATTAAAAGTTCAATATGTAGATTAGTATGCAGGGGGCTTTGTGCCAAAACATTGTTTTCTTTCAATTAGACCAATGATGATAAAACATGCTGAAATTTAAAAGTCAAGTCAAATACTAGTTAACCTACAGGGTACAGGAGCTGGTGGAGTCTTTTAGTGTTCTATTAGACTCATTCTTTCCTTTCCAGATTTAAGTTAGCACAGATCAGAGATATGTGAATTCATGAGTCCACATAGCAGAGTATCATCCCATCTAAACTTCCCCAATCAGCTCAGCTGCATAAACTCTCTTAAGCATAGTTTATTAACCTTAGCCAACGTCATGCTGACTTAACATCCAGACACCATTCATAATCTATACATAATTGAGAATGACAGAAGTCCTGGATCACTCCTTTACACATCAGATCTTTTCCTCCACTAGTTTATGTTCCCAAATCTACAAGTAGAGCCCTGGGAGACAAGTCTGCAGGTTTGTCTGCCTGCAAACCACATACACAAGAGTTCAAGAGCTGAAGGACACTAGTGCTGGTTCCCATCCTAACACCACCTGGGTCAGCAAGAACCAATGTCACTTTTGTTAAAAACTCTTCCAACTTCAGTGACCTAAGTCACGTCGTCAGGAACACAGCCTGGCTTTCAGTTCTTTATACACGTTGTATAAATTAAGGAGCAAATTGGGTCCAAATCCTACGCATAGGGATACTAGACAGTAGAGACTAATTTTCTCTGTTGCTGGGGAAGTATCAAGGTCTTCAGTTTCAAGGCTGTGCTTTCCCCAACACATACACACACCCTGCAAGCACAAGGTCTAACACTAGACTGAATCCACCATGCAGAGATCACCTCAAGCAAAGCACACCTACACAGAAGTCTCCTAGTAATTTAAGATAGTCTCAAAGCAAGTATAGGATCAGCCTAGAAAAGAAGCAGCTTTACGGAGAAAAACAATACTTGTATCAATATCTAAGAAAGCATCTGAATATGTAATTAGATTTAAAAGATGAGCCTTCTGATGAGTGAAAAAATCGTGAGGAAGACAACCTCTTTAAGATGACCCCCTAATGGCTCATCACCCCCACAAATGCAGCAGAGCTGCCATTGCCACAACACTTCAAAACCCTCCTCTTGAGATCACCAACAGCAAATATTGCTTCAGCCACTTTATCTTTCCTAACACCCACAGATTTACAAGCACTTTAGAACAGATAGTCATTGCACACTGTTCCCTTGGCCCTTAAGAAGAGTCATGCCTTGTTCATTCTCACCCTCTCCTGTTCACTGCTGTGCGTAGCTGCCAGCAACTCTTAAGCAGAAAGAGAAATGTTATATACTGCTCAGGCTCAGGGAAGAGGAGGAGACTTATTAATGACCCTGTCTGCTTTTTGGATAATCTCATCTAGTGGGATGTCTTATTAATGGCAAATTAATCTATCTGAATCAAGCAAGCAGCCTATCTGACCATGTATTCACTTCCTGTTTAGCATCTGTACTTGAGTTATTTTCTCAAGAGATCAATTCCCATTTGGGGTAGTTCAGCACTCATTTGCTAAAACTGTTTCAACGCATGCAAATACAGCAAAAAGTGAAGTGTGTGTGTATATATATATATACACACACACACACACACACACACACACACACACTCTCTACATATATGTATTTTCTGTAGAAGCATGAAGTATTAGTCATTCAAGATACACCAACAGAAGTTAAAGAACTTTAATGAATTTAAAGTTACATAAACAGCACCTCAAATTCAGTTAGTCACCCTAGATTTAGGCAAATCATTATCTAGAAATAGCAAATTAATCACTGTCCATTTCTCCTAAATCCTTGCTTCCAGACTGCAATTCTGAAAGCATTCAGTCTTCACTGTCATAAGAAAGCCCTAAATAGTTTTAAAGTTGAAACTGAATAAAGATGCTAGAAGCATTGTGTTAAGAGGTACATGTAGTCTGAGTAAAAAACTCCTGTCAAACAGATACCATCCAAACCTGTTAGGTTCATGCTCTCTAATATATCTATAACAAAAGATACCCATTCTGGGGGTTATTATCAGTTTGAGGAGAGGGTTAAAGAAACAGCAAAGAAAGTTTTGCTAAAGCTAAGCAAGCTAGAAGAGTTGGCCACCAGAGAAGAATGTTTTCTGCATTTGCAACAGCTCCTGACAATAGTCACCGTTGGTTTAGTTTTAGCTCTTCCATGAGATCTGGACTCCTATGGCTAGCTAACCTTTTCCTTTAGTTCAACAGTGAAGTATTAAGCTAAGTTTTATTTTAATTACTTTATATGACTACGTTAAGTGTCAAGGCTTTAATGTCATTTTCACATTTTCAACAGTTAAATACAGTCAAATATTTCACATGAAAGATGTTGGTTCTTTGTAAATTAAAAAAAAAAAATCAATACAGAAGGCTCCTACATATATGTTGGGGGTATCCATGTTTGTTTCAAGCAAACCAGAAAGACACAAACATCTCAGATTTTCTGATAAAGTGGATGGAGAACCATCTCAACATATACAAAGGAGCTGCAGATTTGCCATAATAATAGCAGTGCAAGGCTTTGTTTAAGCCTGTCTGCAAACTGGGTGGGATGAATGCTATTAATCCTCTCCTACATCTGTGGGAACCAAGGAGAATTTTGGCCTCTTATACAGCCTTTTCTGCAGCGCAAGAAGGCGGGGGATTCAACAGGAGACACTCATCTGCTTTTTGTTGTTATGAAATATGGGGAGCAGTAACAGCTAAGGCTCATGGCAGAAAAGCAAAAAGAACCAACATCCCCCACATACACTTAGGAAAAACATGACAATCCAGTAAACTGTAACAACTTAAGCACAGCATCCTGCAGTTTCTAGCTTACCACAGTTGACGTACCCTCACTGACAGCTGCCAACAAGTCACTGGCCATAAGAAGCCACAGAACAGAGAACTAAAATTCCTTAGGCCTAGCTCCAATAAAAGTCAAACAGGAACTGCAAAACACTCCAAACATTTTTAATCAGCAGTGAGATTTCTTTAAGGCTACGGTCTTTGTAAATTAAATGAACTTGTGCATTTTCCAGAAGTATTTGTCTCTGGCTTAGGAGAAATAGATAGTAGGCCAGACAATATTTAACAACATGAAGAGCCAGTGAAAAATAATATATTAATATATATAAAATATCTAACCGTTGTATATATGTGTGTATAAATATACACTTTTATGCAAGACTAATACAAGGCCAAGAACGTAACTGGACTACATACAGCATCAGCATACATGCATCACCAAATGAAGAACTGCTGTGAAGACAGTTCAGTGAAACAGTTAAGTAGACACTACAAATGGAATTCACTGGGAGACAGACCACAAAACACCAGTCTGCAGACTCTAGAAGGAAGCTACGATGGTGGGAGCAGACAGGGATGACTTAAGGCAGAAGGAAAACCAAAGACATCCATTAAAGAATCTTGATCATTCTAGAAGGTTGAGCCTTGAGAACAATGCAATAGAAAGTCAGTACTTGTAATTACCACAGGTCTTTACCCAGGTCTTGTGCGCAAAGCAGCCAGAATCTCAGAAAAGAGTCAGTCATAAATATATTTGCCACCCCTATTAGCCACTATAAGGGTTTCCTACTAAAAATGTAGCCAATAAATATTTTACTGTAAAGTTACAAGGAAGAGTCACAGGCACACTTCATCTAGTCTTAACAATAGAACACATGATTACAACCCCAGTATACAGTGTGAAGTGAAAGACTAATCTTATTTTAGTTAACCAAGTCAAGTAGAAGAAAATCTATCCATCCTGTTTTGTATTCCATGGAAACACACAACTAATGGGGGGGGGGGCTGCGGTGATGTATGATGAGTAGCAGTTTAAAGAACAAGAGAAGCTGTAGATTTCCTGCCCTAAAACAACAGGCCAGTTTAATTCAATCGGCACAAGCCTCTTGAGGTCTTAGCAGGCGTGAAACTGGAAGAAAAAGTTGCAGGATGAAGCAGGAAAATAAATGTGAGCAGAAAGTAATTTACTGGGCCAACAGTAACTTAAATGTGAAGCAAGTTGCCTCAGCTCTGAACACAGAGGACTAGGTAAAATCCCTTCCTTCGCCAGTATGTCCCAAAGCACCTCCAACAACATAAGCCACGCTGACAAAAGGAGTTCTGTATTTCAAAGTGGTTGCACCTCAGTTGGTGAGGTTAAGTTACTGCACCTGAAAGGTGACAGTGTACCTTCAGAGCATGGCAGCATTGCTGAGAGTTCTGAGTGATCAAACACTTTTTATTCAGGTTTAAGACTACTACAATCTGGAGATGGCATCAGAGAATCAATCTTGACCTCAGGAAACTGGTTTTCAGCAAGCAAACTTGCTCTGCGCTACAAAGCACGAACCCCTACAGTCTATGGTCTTAGCAGTATGTAGACACAGGTCCCTCTTCAACAGTCCTTCAAACTAAGTTGCTTTTGCTTACAACATTCCCTTCTTTTGAGGTCATTTGTCCACAGGCTGTTTAAGCACTCTTGGGATCTGATAGATTTTCTGAGTTATTTGGGCATGTAGCAGCAGCATCTCCAAGCTGCAGTTCCATCTAAGCTGAGGATCAGACTATGCAGCAACAGGTAAACTTCAGGACTGGTCCAGGTTCATTCTAAAAAGTTGCAATTCCAAACTGAAGGGGTTGTTTCATCATCCTGTTTCCATATGTTGTGGTGCTTTCCTCATTGACCACAGAATTTAAGTCAAGGGTTGTCTTTCAAAAATCCTTCTATAGCATTCCCCACTCTGCTGCCAAGAGCAAATGTCCTAGTCACAAAACTCATAAAAGAGGGGATACCACCTCTGAAGTGTCCATGACTATTATTTTAGTCTTCGAAAGTCTCAGTTCAGGATCTGGACCACAATTTCCTAGATGTTGCAAAGATTCCAAATATTCAATGTCTCTGGTATCAGTGAAAAATCCTGCTGTCACTAGGTGGATCATATGCTGCTTTCCACTGGCATGTAAATATTAGTTATTACTGAGGTCTGCTGAATATTCTGACAGCCTTACTCGAGACGTGCATATCCCAGGAAGGTGAGGGAGGTACTTTACTAAACTCCGCAAGCCATATGGAAGGAAGAGCTAGTAGTGCAATGCTAATCCATCACTTCCTCGTTCCTTCCACCACTTTCTACCACTTCCAAGGCCCAGCAGACCTACTGCTGTAACAGCAAAACCAGTCAGTTTTCCAAACAACAAAAAACCCCCTCAGTACTTCTGTACTTTTAGTAAGCGACACGTTCAAGTTCAAGAATTACCCAGACAATTCTTCAGGCACAGACTGATAACCATGGGAGATGAGGCAACACTAAGTACATCCTAGATGCCTTAACAGGTACAGAGTAACACCGAACACATAAGCCACTGGCATTTCAAAAGATAAACGATGACTTGCAGGGTTTTCCACATGCTTCTCCCTAATCTGCAGGTGAATTACCATTCCTAGCTTCAGTACTCACTACTCCAGTTTGGCCAGATGTCAGAGACTGTCCCAACTACTGCTCTGGGCAGCATAAGCAACCAGTTCACTTCTTAATAATTTAGGATCTTAGAGAAAGCAGAAGTGGTACAGTTTTGATTCACTCAAGGAAGAGAACTAGTAAGCAGATTACATTTCTAAGCAGAACACCGACACCCCAACCTCCAAAACCTTACCAATGAAAAGGCCTGCCTTTTCCCTGAGGCACTACATTTCTGTATGTAATAGACAGTGGGCTTCTATGAAATTAGTTCTGTGCAGAACAAACGGTAAATTTCATAATACCAAAGGAGCACCCAGCTCTATGTGATGATCCAGCCTTCTGGAATACTGCTAGAATATTCCATGGCTGTTGCTATCAACAGTGATTTAGTGTCTCCTGCCCCGCTCTACAAAGGGGTTGGGGGGGTGGGGGTAGGCATTTATCCTTAGTTTACAACCATTTTCCCTTTTTTAAAATAATCCCTTTGCCAACCCCATCTTCTTCCCTTTCGAACCGCTGCTAGGAGAAATGCGAGAACCGGGGAGAAGTGAGAGCAGGGCAGCAGCATACAAACCAGACCTCAGCAGCTGCAGGAGTAGTTTCAGCCCCGCTGCCGGGAGCTCCTCGGGCACAAGCCTCGGCGCTCGCTGCAGCAGATGGGGCAGCAGTACCGAGCTCCCCACCGCTTGGCGTAGCCAGGACAGAATTACAGGCTGTTGCTAATCGCTGCCTTGCACTTCATTTAGTTGCTTACACTGGAGTAAAGCCAGTCTCCCATCTCTAGATACTGCCCGATCTCGCTCCAGGCGTTGACAGAGCTGCTCCTCCCGAGCACTCGGGTGTTCCCCGCGCCCCTAAACCGAGGGCGGCCCCGCCGCAGCCCCGGGCAGCCGCCCCCCGCGCATCCCAAGCCCTTTCCCAGAACCTCTGAAGCCCGGGAGGATCGATAATTCTCGGAAGCGCGCAGCCGTGCGGGGTGGCGGTGCCCCCCGCCGCCTCCGCCGTGTTTCCGCCGATTGTTGTTGCCGCCGCGCCTCACCCAGCGGGAGCGGAGCGGCCTGCCGGCTCCCCCGCCAAGCCCCACGGATGGCTTCGCCCCCATCCCCCGGGGGCACCCGCGGAGCCCCGGGAGCGGCCTGGGAGGGGGGAAGGGGCAGAGACGGCGGGGAGAGCGAACAGCTTTCGGCCATGCGGCCGGGGCGCCCCTTCGGGGGAACAAAGGGGGGAGCCGGCGCGGCCCTTCCCCTCGCACACCTCCCGCCGGGCACGCCCGGCCGCCGCCTCCAGCCTACACAGCTCCAACCTCGGCAGCCTGCCCAAGAAACCAAAAAAAAAAAAAAAACCAAAAACCCAAACCAAACCCAACCCCCAGAAAACCCTACCCCCCCAAAAAAAAAAGGCTTGCTTTT
>NW_020799110.1:9976974-10071192 GCF_003259725.1 Athene cunicularia | reverse complement strand
AGTGCTTGAGTAGCTGCGAGTTGTACCTCCACGGCTCGGGGGATGAGAAAGACCCTGAAAAAAACACCAAAAATTTCCGAGTTTTTTCTTCTTTTTTTAAAGAATATAACCGACTGCCAGGCATTAATCAGAGTCTGAGGGGGAATCTGCTAGGCGGCTACACAAAAGAGACCTTAAAACGGCGGTGAAGTTTGGGTTTTGTTTATCACACAAGTTTGAAATCCCAACCCCCGACAAAACCCTTCTTTAGGAGAGGAGCAAGGCGATCGCGTACGGAGTTCGTGGATACGGTCTGTAGCAAAAACCTTTTAAACAAAGCAGATGGAAAACTTGTTTGTCCAAAGCATGGAACCGCAATTCCAGAAAGGCGGATAAGTGAGACACCCTCCTCCCCTGCATAAACCAGCACTTAACGATCCCCGAAGTCAGACAGAGGAAAAAAAGCGTTTAGGAAAACAAGGTATTTTCGCTAATTTTAATTACCCAGCTACTCGCTTCACACGTGAGGAACGAACGACCCGAGTACTCTTCGCAAGCGAACAGACTTCGCGAAGGGGGGACGGGGGGCGCCCCGCGAACCCCCGTACCTCACCGAAGCCGTGGGCAGGGACCGCTCTCCGCTCGCTTCCTCCGCGGGAAGAGGACTCGCCCCGCCGCAGCCGGCGCCCAGCCCGCACTCGGGGCCGCCTCATTCACCAGCAGCATATAGGATCCCTCGGCCCCGGGAGCCAATGGGCTCCACCTCCTCCTCCTCTTCCTCCTCCTCCTCCTCCTCCTCTCCCTCTGCTCTCCTCCCTCCCCCCCCGCCGAACCTTACAGGCGCTCCGGGCTTAGCCGTGGATTCCCGACGCTCTTCTCAGATGTCCCACTGTTTATAGACACCCTGCCCGCCTGCGGCACTGGGTGCCTTTGGGATTATCCATACTCCCGGTGTACCAGATGGGTGCGATGTTTTTTTTTTCCTCTTCCTCTCTGCCGAGGAGGTGGTGAGGGTGAGGTTGCAGTGTGGGGAAACAGTGTCTTGCAGTGACACTCAAAGTGCTAAAACTAATGTTTCTTAGAAGTTCGAAGTTATATCTTTAAAATATTTTAGGGGACACGATAAAACTTCAGCTAATTGCTGCTCTACGTCTCCGAGGTGCTAAATAACATATTGTGGCTGGTTAGTTTGTAGGTCACAATGAAACGTTTATTTCCCTTTCTTGTTGGAAATCTTCAGAGACGGAAGGAAGAGTGGGTTTTAGGGGGTTTTTCTCTTCCACCCTCCCCACAAACCTTGGTGACTTTTTTGCATCATCTTGAGGGGAATGCCAGATTCGCTGAAGTACATCAGTAAGTCAATCTCTGTGGTCAGTAGACCGAGATGGAAGTATTTAAAAAAACAAACCAAGGTAAGCACTATAAACATACCCTTCATTAAATGCACTTTTGCAATACTTTTGTAAAGATAAAAACGAGGTTTAAAAAAAAAAAAAAAAAAGCTCATTCAAATGAAGTTGAAAAGCCACTATAACCCTGTGCCTCTATGGTTTATTGGAAATCTGAGATTTCTCACTGAACATAAGTATCAAACACAAGCCCGTTGTGTATCTTCCATTCTTTCACATGAGTGTGATTGATCTGAATCATTCCTGACCTCATCACTGACTTCATAGAAAGGTAACTATTGAATGTCATGACAATTAGTGTCTGTTTGTCACTTTAACAACCATAAACCTGACAACATCTTTGTGAGGTGAGGAGTTGTTTTCTTTTCGCACACAAGAGAGAAAATCAGAGATAGGAATACTGTTGTCAAGGGCACCCAGCAAGAGCAGAGCAAGGGTAAAACCTGAGCAGTTAAAATCCCACGGAAGGATGTGTTGCTTTGTAATACAGATTTTGTTTAGGGAAACTTCAAGGCCTAAGGATTTTTTCGCTTGATCTCTTCGTTCTCTTGTTGTATGTGTTAGTATGACTAAACACTTTACAGCAGCCTTCCCAGATTTCTCTTCGTCTGTTTGATTCTTCAGTAAGACAAAATATAATTCTTTATGATTGGCAGTTCATCCTAGCAGGAGAAGCTTGTAGATCATGTGCAAATTTGGCATGTTATCTAGGCAGTGTTTAAATAACAGTAGAAATAACCTTATAAACAAAGCATCATTCATTTTTATCACCAACACAGTAATTGCTGATTCCTTCCCCAGTTCATGAATGGGTTGTTTTTTTTTTTCTAACTTTATTCTTCATTCTTTTAGGTGTCATCCCATTCAAGCATTTTATCAGTGATAAAATGGTCCCTTTCAGAATGTGGAATTCTCAAGGATAGATATTTAAAATGCTTTAGAGCACCGATTTCTTGGCAGGTGATACCAGTTTTTCCTGTTTTCATTTTCAGTTGATATTGGTAAACCAAGTAAGAAAAAAAAATAGCAGCTGGATTATTCCTTCCACAACTAACTGTAAAAAAAACCAAAACACACTAGGAATGATTCATTTATGCTTCAACCAAATACAACTATAAGCATGCAATTCTAACTTAGTATTTTTAATGTGTAGGAGGCCAACTTGCCAAACACAAGCATGAAAAAAATCTCAACTTGGAGCCTTCCAAAGTAAAATGCTCCAAAGGCATTTAAAAATTAAAACATTTCTATGTTATCTGTGTCTTGATAATACAGTTTCCAGAAAATACAGCTTCAAGGAGTCACATTTTCCAAATCAGGACATAGTTTTAAAATTTAAGATATGTGTATGAGGAAACATGATTCAGACATAATTAAAAAATTCTAAGAACTAGGTCCATAGAAAGCAAAGTCAGAAGTCTTTAAATTATTGAGCAAAAGTGACTGCTTCTAATCAGCACGACAAATAGACTTGGTTAAGTGTGACTCAGTTTGTCTTACAGTTGGGTCCACTTTTCTCCTGAAAAGTGACATCCACTCAAAGGATGAACAGCCTTTCATTTATGCTCATTAATTCCCCATCTTGGTTGATCTAATTTTTCCCCAATTTAAAAGAAGCATCTCTGTCAGTGAAGTAAGCAGGCTTCATCCTGCTTCTGACCTGAAATTACAATGGGAGAGTTTCTATTTGTATCACTTCAGGGATTTTATTTTGCAGTAATAAATTAAAAAAAAAAAAAAAAGAACTTATTGTCTTTTTTAAAAAAAAAAATCCAAAATCCTGTTAGTGTCATATCCTCTGTTGAGGTAAAAACTTATTTAGAAATAAAGCTTCATGTCTTCTCTTGCGCTAGTAATGTTGTTAATGTTCTTTTAGAACATTACCAGCATTTGTTTATAAATTAAATCTTTAACACCCCATCCCAGCCATATCTTGTTCACTTTGGCCCCAGCCCTGACAGAGATGCATAGTAGGTTGCATATCTAAACCAAGAGAAAAGGAAAGAGCACTATTCAAGCACGCTATTCTAAAAAGCCCTTTTGACATCTTTTTCTCTGGGAAACGCCTACTCAGCGTGTGAATCACACTCTGTCATGCTCTGCTACAGCGCACACAGGTCTTCAGAGGTGTTTAGAGAGCAGAGTTTGTTGGTGTAAGGGCTGACACTTGAGAAGTGATGCAGGAGGGTACAGTAGCATGCTTGCAGCAGTGGGATTTCAGACAGGCTGCTCCCTTGTATGCATACAGCCATCTGGCACAGTTGGCCTCACCTCTGGCTGGAGACTTCAGG
Organism: Athene cunicularia; assembly: GCF_003259725.1. NCBI lineage: Eukaryota > Metazoa > Chordata > Aves > Strigiformes > Strigidae > Athene > Athene cunicularia. The sequence continues at coordinate 10,067,513 of NW_020799110.1, read as the reverse complement.
CCCTATTTCAGCTTAGATAATGAGTTGAGAAGATTCAACAGGGGAGAAATACCTAGATGTTACAATTTTGTAGAGTGAATTGCAAGTGCTGCAGATTTGTGTTAGGCTGCTCTGCTATTCGTGTTTCCGGCTCTCGGTGTGAGCCATGTCCTTTAGCTATTCTTGCCCAGTGGGACAGAACGGTAGGAGTCATTTGTTTCTAGAAAAGAAAACGTAATACAGAAGCCTGCTTACCAGTTAAGTATTTTTATAAGGACGTTGGGGTCAGAGATCTGTCATTTAATGGTTCTGAGCCTTTTCGTCTACGTGGAGCCCTGACAAAGTCACCCAGTGCTCTCTGAGGGGTTGTGGAGTGCCTCTGGCCCAGCTGCTGCCTTCTTCATCACACAGATCCATTCCAACAGGATGACCTGCATGATCAAACAGCAGTTGTGTGCCCCGGCTGTTGCATCCAGTGCAACCCAGTATACAGAGCCTGAGTTTAAGATTCAGGGGAGGAGGTATTTGATTGATGTTCAAGATCGATGATCAAGACACAGATAACATAGAAATGTTTTAATTTTTAAATGCCTTTGGAGCATTTTACTTTGGAAGGCTCCAAGTTGAGATTTTTTTCATGCTTGTGTTTGGCAAGTTGGCCTCCTACACATTAAAAATACTAAGTTAGAATTAATTTTTAAATCCAGAAGCACAGTTCTGTTTGATAAGCCAAACCGGCACCCTCCATTCCAAAATCATAATTCTGGACTCTCATTGCCTTTACAGTCAGGTGGTCTTTGTAACTCTCTCGTTACATCATATTCTAAGTGAGAGCCTTTTGGCTTGCGTTTTCAAATCTTTCTGTGTATCCATGAGATGTTTCTTTTATGAGAAATCCAATGGTCTTTCATAATCACATGACTCTGAATTTAGACTGTAAGTATGAGATAGTTGGACATTTTTGATAAAATCACAAAGAGGGCAATCCTTTCTAGTTCGTTTACACAAGTGGCTGTAGGCAGCTTGTATAGATGTTATTGTAGCAAACTGACCGAAGTTCATGGGGTCCTTATTACTGCACTCCTTAGTATCTTAGACGCATTAACTAGAATAGTGTGATATTTTGCAATTTGTTTTCAACTGTTATTATGGGGAGCTGATTTGGTATCATTTTATGAAAGGAAATCTGATTCATAGGTCTGTTCTGATTATAGTTTCACAATCAGACTAAACTCATTCAGGGCTGCTGCTACTCTCCTATCCTTCTCTTTCCGCATGCCCACCAGATGTAGTCTGTTTGTATTCCTTGTGCAGCTGCAACTGTGCAGCTAGTATGACTTTTTTTCTTTTTGTGAAGTTAGTTTTGAGTTGGGTCAACTCATCTTGCTCACTGGTTTATCTGAGTGTCCATGCTGGTGTACAGTTGCTGTCAAATGCAAGGGAGGGGGCAGGATGGAGTGGCTGGGAGCGTGCAAAAGGACATATTTATTCCTTCACAGTTGTGGAGTGGATAAACTGATCAAGAAACTGCATCCAACAAGTTTATATTGATCCCCAGCAGATACAAAATGGAATTTCCTGTAAATCAGAATATTTTCTGGTTGTTTGGTATTGGATCAGATTCACCCATCATTTTTCTAGTCCGTCTTGCAACAAGGGCTGGGAGACCTTGTTAGTCAATGTTAGTGCTTCCCACTGAAAACACGGAACTATGACATGTTGCTGGACTTTCTGACCACAGCTTAACCCTTTTCATGAGATGCCTCCAGATCTTGCACATGGTGTTGGTGGTAACAGTGGGTCATCAATGTGGCCTTGACAGTGATCACTTATGAGCACAGCAACATGTATCTTGAAGCTGTAGGTGTGCAGAGGCAGTGGCAGGAGTTGCAGTAATGTTACTTGTGTCTGATCTTCATTCATGTCTATTACTGCTGAATAATAAGCTGGAAAACTGCAAGGCATTTCTGGTTTGGTGCTCAGATGTGGGATGTCATGTAAGTGGCATACTCTCTGCTTTCTAAATTAACTTCTCATGAGACTGTAAACTCTCCTAGAGCTTATATTCAGATAGAATTAACTTAATGAATGACCAGCTCTAGGGTTTAGAGTCAGAGGTATCATGTGACTTAAATGAAAGTGAGTCAAGTTTAAGAATATGGGATGGCCCTACCTATCACATGTGCACGGAGCAGTTCTGTATACATGTAAAACAGCCTCCAATCGTGTACACAGTCCAAACTCATGGTTTGTCCTCTGAACATGCACATTAAGCTTGCTTTACATGCTGAGGACATCTGTAGAGCACCTGGCATCACTACTTCTGCACACCAGCAGCCAGCTGTCACTTTGCAGTCACATCCCAGAGTATGCAACTTGCAGGTCTATGCCTGAAGGTTCTTGTACCCTTAAAATGACAGGTTCCAAATGCAGATTTGGATATGATTCAAATTTAAGAGTACTTTAAGTTCAGTGTATATTAAGATATTAAGATCTGGGTCAGGCCTACCCTCAGTGTTACTGATCTAACAAGGACTGGGCAGCTTCATAAATCAGGCAGAATAACTAAGTACGTCACTGAATCATCAGGTTGTGTGGGTAGAACAGGATAGTGCTTCTGCCCTGGGTGAAGAATTAGAAGCTATTTTCAGAATGAGAATATTGTGCCAGAGCCCTATTCTAAATCAGCAATAGCAAAGTTGCACTGACATTAGTTCTGGGAATTGCTAAATTTAGGTATGGACTGGTGTCAAAAATACTAGTTGCTCAGGGACTGCTACTAAAAGCTTTGGTGTCCAAGTGCTGGTTGTAATCACCAGAGCTGCGTATGGCAGGAGAGAAGGACTAAGATCCCTGATTTTATTAGCTCTTGGCCAAAGATGCAGAGCCTTTACAGAAGGCAGAGATAAATCGTTGGATCATTGAATAGATTGCGTTGGAATGGACCCAAAGACCATCTAGTCCAACCCTTCCACCATGGGTTGGGAAATCTTTCAGTAGATCAGGTTGCTGTCCAAGCTGACTTTGAACACTTACAGTGATGGGGCATCCACAACTTCTCTGGGCAAGCTGTTACAGTGTCTCAGGACCTTCATCATAAAAAATTTATTCCTCGTGTCCAATCTAAATATACCCTCTTTCAGTTTAAGACCATTGCCCCTTGTCCTGTCACTACAGGCCTTGGTAAATGGCTCTTTCTTATAAGCCCCCTTTGTATTTTGAAAGGCTGTAATAAGGTCTCCCTGGACCCTTTGCTTTTCCAGACTGAACAACCACAAAAGGGGGAGTGAGTTTCCCCTTTTATATAAGATCCATTTCAAAGATTTCCCTACAGTGTGTAAATGCAAGATGTAACAAATGTCACACTATAATATAATATAACAGAGACTTCTCTTACAGTTGAGATAAGGTGACTTTGGTGAGTGGTTGAGACCTAAGTGTTACAGTAGAACCCCAACAGCATGTAGTTCCAGTCTGATTTCCAGACTCATCAAAACTTTCAGCTGCTAGAGGGGAGGAACTTGGAGCCTACATTTTAAAAGAGAAACTGTGTTCTTAACTTTATTGTTGGGCACAGAGGACTGTTTTCTTTCACCAGACTTAATGAAAGAGCAGTCAGAAGGCGAATTTTCAAGAAGCCACTAGCCATTTCTTGTCTGCCATCATCTCTTTCAACCTTTACAAAATCTTTGTTTTCAGAGAAGTTTCCCTGTTGGGCAGATTGGCTCCAGCACTTACAACAGTAATTACAGCCTAAAGGGTTGGGAAGATCTTTGAAGTGAAGTGAAATATATGCTGCCATGTCGGAAGATCTTGCTGCTGATAGAAATGTGTGTAGAATAGCAAGAGGAGACATATTCCTACTATGGATCCAAATAGTTCTGGGAACTGAGAAAATTATTATGAACGGGAGAAAAAAAAAATCTTTTTGTTAGATTACAGTGGTTTATTGAATGTTCTGGAGGCTTCCTGAAGTCCTTGTGTCCTTGCTTCCAAAGAATCTGGGAGGTAGAGGAAAGCTGAAAGAAACACTTTCAACATTCACATGCTTTCTTACAAAATTTGCACTTAATCTAAGTATCAAAGAGGGGTAAGCAGCCACTTCTGCTATTATCTCTCATACCTGCTTGCTATTGGATACTAAGGTTATTTTAATACTCTTCAGAAATTCCAGGAATTCCTCAACTTTTTTTTCTGTGCAGTTGTTCTGCTGCCTGCTGGCTCTGGATGGGCTCCTGGAATGCAGCTGGCCACATGCACATCCTGGATGGTTGGTTTGGTTTAGGCACATGGGGACATTAGGATCAGAGGTATCTTCTGTCTTGTCCTGTGTCACAGGAATATGTGTGCTCCACTTGAAAAGCACTGGAAACTTCAGGAAGCACCTAGTCAGTGGGGGGCAATCCGTATCATCTGTTGGATGGCTACTTGCTATGCATATCCAGGACTTTAGTAAAGTCCTGTTCTCTCCCACTCCCTGATCCATCACAGGGTTTATAGAGCAGAGGCAAATAAAGGCTGCTTTGTGTTGGCCTAGGACTGGATATATCTAGTCTGAAGAAGCACGTGTGGGCCCTGAAGGCTTCTGTTTGTTTCTCCCCTAAGTGTAGCTCTATCACCTCTCCATAAAAACCTCGCTTTGTTCTGACATAGCAGGTTGACCACAGTCCTTGGCCTTTCTGTATTTGTGTGAAGGACACCTAGAAATCTCAGGTCATGTAGGCAGAAGCCAAGGAACAGAGGATGTTACTCAGTTCTCTTATCACTGCCAAGCTGATGGATGGGGAAAGAGAAGGAGAGGCACTGGTATGGTTTTATAACACCTCAGTCCAGATGGTGCCACTTTCTTTTTAAAGGGCTGCACAAGTGACAGTCTCCAGGCTAAGAAACCACTGAAACAAACTAGGAGCAATCACACCTCTTAGGGTGTAAAATACTTCAGACACAGCTCCCCAAGTATACCTGTCTTCCCTATACACCAGTTCCAATACAATTTGGTTTGAAACTGCTCTGTAGGTCAGTTAAGGAGTGCTGAGCATCTCACACCGTCATTTACAGCAGCACAAAGAGCGTGTCCTGTTGCCCAATTGGAATGTCAGCGCCTTGCACCGAGGGTGGGCTGATCTAAGTAATTGTGTGGTTTGCAGGACAGTAGCAGACAGGACATAGAAGATGGGAGATCCTTCAGTCCTTTGTAGCTACTGATGCAATGGAGCAGTGATTTATCATCTGCACTGTTCAGTAAATCACCAACTGACTTTATTTCCTGCTGCTCACTAACCAGGAATATAACAACCAGGTTTGGAAGATTTGTGACATATTCATGTATAGAATGCTGTGTTTACTTCTGAAAATTCACTTAGGTTTTTTCATCCAGCAGGAACATTCTTTCCTCACACGGGTCTTAACAGGAATTCTGTTCGATATAGTATCACTTGTCTGTCAAGCAGATCCTCTGCAAAGTTCCTGTGTGTATCCAGATTATTCAATACACTGTTGTCTTTGTAGCCTCTAGTTGGAAGGCACTGATGCTTTATTTGCATTTCTATTTATTGCAAACTTGTCTTCAAATGCTGTTCCCTGGTTAATAGTCATGTTGGACATACTAGTATGGACAATATTGCCTTTATGTCATCTGACCTGAATTAGAGCTAAATAACGTGGCAGTGAGTGTGTTATTCTTGGTAAAAATGCATAGGTTCTGTTTGTCTGTGCTGGGTGCCCCACTTGTACTCCCAGGCCAGACTTACTGTGTGAGTAGAGCACACCAAGAGCTCCAGCCTCTCTAATAGCTCTGCCTGGCATGGTGTGCTCTTACCTCTGACCCAGATTAATGCTGAGGAGAAAGCATGACACACAAAAAAAGGATGTGTTTGCTCCTTAGCCATGGCAGTTCACAATTTACTGATGTAATCGTGCCAAGAAGAGATTAACTAAAGCAGAATATGTGTTCCAGCTGCTCCCATAAACTCCATTTTAGCTTGTCAGGATTTTCTTTCCCTGTTCCGTTCCCATTTTCATGTGACTACTACCTGGTTGATTTACCCCAAGCCCCACAGAATAGTGATTCTTGAGGATGTTTAAAAGCAGCGTATATCCAAAGATCTACCAGAGCTCGGGCAGAAGTACCGTAGATTTTAAGTCTGGCACAATGCTGTGTCCTATTACAGGGAGAAGCAGATTTTGCAGGTTGGAGTCTCCTTAAGGTCATATCTCAGACTGAAATCATAGAATTATTTAGGTTGGAAAGGACCTTTAAGATCATTGAGTCCAACTGTTAACCTAGCACTGCCAAGTCCACCACTAAACCATGTCCCTAAGTGCCACATCTGCACGTTTTTTAAACTCCTCCCGGGATGGTGACTCCACCACCCTGGGCAGCCTGTTCATAGGCTCTAGGCGTCTTCATCAAATCTAATCCCTCTCTTCCAAGTGCAACATTCACTTCCCTAGTCTGCACTCTCCAATATAAACTCAGGGCTGGCTGTAAAATCAGTTCTTATTAATTTTAATAATAAAACTAATTCCTCATTCTAACCAAATGGCCTTCCAAAGTCTCGCAGAATAAAGCTATCAAAGGCAGATCTGCTGTGAGAATCAAATCCACTGTAGCTCTTCTCTACCTCCAGCAGTGGGCCCTTCAGGATAGTATTTGTGTTGCCATTTTCATGAAGTAAACAATAATTTTGTGTCCCAATCCAGAATGGCTCTGCCCAGCACAAAAGGTCCTTGCAGGGCCAGGATTAGGATGAGCGAGTACCACAGGCGTGAGAGATGCTAGTTGTACCACCTAACGGAGGTGCTCTGGAGTAGGAGATTAGGGCGGTGTAGGAATCTGTACCTAGCAGAGTCGCATCTGCCTGAATCCTTTGTCATACCAGCTCAGCAAGGATACCCGCCTGAGAGTACACAGAATTTTGGAGAGAGGCTGTGGGCACGTTTGGGGTTTACTTAGAGCCTGAGCTCTAGCAGTCAACATGAATTCTCAGTATAAATAGTCCACATTAAGCTTCCTTTAACGTACTTTTTGGTTTTATTTTTTTGGTCTTGTCCAAAAATTTTCAGTTTTTACCACTGTAACTTTTGCTTTTATTTAAAAAGCCCTTTTTCAAATGCCATGCTTTACCATTCTGTGTGGGAAAATCCACAGCACTGTCAGCCTTTATCAGATTTCTTGCTCAATGAGGTCAACTGGTATTTGGATATTATTGTATCGTGTCTACAAACGAATGGAAAAAGTACACTGCATGTAAACTGAAAGTGGTTTCTGTCTTAAAAGTCAAGTTGAGCCTAGAAAAAAATTGTTGCAAAAGTGAGAAACTGTTACATATCTAGAGATCTTTTACCTGGTCTATTTCCAACTTTTAAGAAAAAAGCATCTAGGAAAGAAATGGCTTCCAGGACACAGGAACCCTGGGAATTTTCCACAATGATAGGACATGCAAAATCTAGAGTGCTTTATTTTAGAGGTCTTATCTTTTGGTTATAATCTGTGACTGTATGTTCTAGTCCTTACTGGTTAGAAACAAGTAAAAGGGTAAATCTCAACATTAATTTATTAGTAAACTTTATTTAATTTTGATACATATATGTATATATTTATATTTTTATGTTTTTATATTTTAAAAAGCAGTGATCTTCCTTTGCTGGCTGGTAAACTTGAGTGTCCCTAATGATTTCAGTTTAGCAGATTAAATCCATTCTTAGGCAAGTATAGTGAAGAATTATTTCTTTTTCCCCGTCTTCATTTTAAGTCCTTTATGCAATATACTTTGCTGTAGTAGATTAAGGATCCAGCTGTACTAGATCTGCCTGGCCCTAAAAATCAGGTTTCCTTTTGATTGGATAGTATTTCTAAGGAAGAATACTGAAATGTGAGGCATTAATTTAATTCTGTGGCCTATATGTAAATACTCATAACCTCAAGCAAGCAAACAATGCTAAGAAGTTACATGGAAGTCTCCACAGTATGGGAGCAACTGGTTAACCTGCGATGTCACAGTTACATGCAGGTATTTTACAAGCATATTGTGTGTCAAGTAGCTTGTACAGATCACGATCTGCTAGCAACCTATTGCAATCTACTAAAATACGGCCTAGTACTAATTCCACTTATCAGTTACATTAGTGGCAAATTTGATCTATAAATTATTCACCTGCTTTTAGCTAATTGATTACTCAACGCTGAGATATCACCGGTCTGAATATAACTTTATCATCAAATAGAAATGGTGCAGCTGCAGGGTTAAAGGACTGAATTCACAAGGTGGGCCCGATGGGTAGTTCACAAATAGGGGTAGTTGACGAATATTTACCCTGCTAATTGGCACCTATTTTTGACCTACAGTAAGGACCAGTCTGCAGCACCCACATCGTCTAAAGCTAGCTCAGGTCTGTGTAGAGAGCTGCATCATTTCAGTGTAGATGCACGGCTGAGATGAGAAACAACTCATTTGACTTTTAGTCCTCTATTCATATTATTCCTTTCTGTAGGTGATTTAATTAATTTGCCTCTCCATTAACAACTCTGTTCTGGTTCCTATAATGTAGGTCAACTAATTAAGATATATAAAAATATTTCCCCAAGGTAATTTGTTTTGGGAACAATGAATGTGGGACAATTCCTTATATGTGAAGAGATCAGATCATTTCAGATGAAGCAAAATACTATAAATGGTGACTTCAGTCACAGAAATATATTTCTAATAAAGATACAGTCCTTGTGCTCAAAAGAACTTCCATAATAATGAACAAATCCATTTGGCATTGTAGCAGAGTAGGATCACCTAGGCAGCCAATTACAATCTCTTCAGTAGGGGCACTAATTTTCAGATGAGATGGAGCGTACTACCTAAATTCCTTGTGCTTCTTCAAGTTAGTTAGCTGGGGTTCATCTGCAGCCATGAAATGGGCTTTAAGAACAATCACTGTTCTTTAAAAGCATTGCTCTTTCATTTGGAGAAAAATAAAAGAGGAATATGTGTCAGAGAAATCAGAAGGGTTTTCTGTATCAGCTAACAAATATAAAGTTCCATTCAAACTAATGTTCTTACGTCCAGAATGATCTTTTATTCCACTTTAGGATGTAAAGTACAGTGACTGACTCATTACTTAAATTTCACTTGAGCTGTTGCACAATCATTTCAGTTGAAAATACTTTTCAACTGGAAAAGGCACTTTTAGCACTGTGAGAAATGAAAAAAAATTCCTCTTAAAAGTAATTATGTAAGTGGAATGGAAGTTTCCTCTACGCAGCAGGTGATGTGCTGTCATTTCTTTTGATTCCATAGCACAGAGATAATTTTGAGATTTTAAGATTGAACCAGTTGTAGAATTTCTTGTAGCAATTTCTAATTCGAAACTGGATGTGCTATTTATTGCTGATTATATTTCCACCGGGACAGTGAGATTTTCACTATCTACGACCTAGATACCATCTCAAAGGAGATACCATTGCAAAAAATATAATTTCATTATATTTTATTTACATTCAGAAACAGAAATTTGACAACACTTAAGACTAACCATGGTGTTAGGCCAATAAAGGCTTTACCACTGTGCTCAATTTTGCAAACCAGTAGATTTTTCACTCTTACTTCTCTTATGTCCAATGTTGATGTTAATTCTAAGTGTATGTGTCCATTGCACTGCACACACTTCTGTTCAGTCCTTTCTCTTGTTTTAGAAGCCTCAGGTATTAAAAGAGCCAGTATTTTCAATTTAAGTAGGTCTCTATCTTAAGTAGATATATATATATATATATGTGATGTTTATTTTATTTTTATTGATTTAATAAATTCCATGGAGTATTTTGCTCTTGCACACTGGTATTCTGCTGTTTCAGCTGTTGAAAATACTAACTTTTTATCTTCCAGACACTGTGTTTTTGCAAGACAGATATGGAGTACCCATGCACAAGTGCCACTTTTGCTGGCTCCACATCAGTCATGCAGACAGGGTGTGTGCAGCATAATAATTTTGGAGCACCAGTTATGTTTTATGGGTGTTGGTTTGTTGGGAGTTTTTTTCAGAAAAGCTCACTGGTTTAATTCGATCTGATGGCTCCAGTTCCTCTCTGGGGAAAAGACTCCTTACCAAGACAGGCACCTGTGATAGCAAATCCTGGCAGGGAAACAAGATCTGTGGATGGAAGTGAGCCAGTGAGTTTGTTAGAAGAGAAGCACAGCTATGGAAACAAAAAAATCCTGAATTAGTTTTGTGTTGCCATCCGAGCAGGATGCACAAGTAGTAACTGTATGAGCAGAAAGCCATTGAGATTTAGCCAGAGGAGATATTAATAACTTGTGGTAGTCTCTAAATATTATTTCTGCTTAGCATCTCATTTTATTTGATAGAAATTTTTAAGGTAGCACATATCACAACAGAGAAACCATCTGGCACTGCTCGTCCCAGAATTATTGTGATACAGACCTGCATAATGACCTGACACACCTGGGGAAGTCGGCCAGCCATTCAATTATGTTTCCTTTTTCTTCTGTTATTAAGGAAGAAGAAAGGAGGAAGAGTTATTAATATATGATGGCCTGGTACATGTCTTGTTTCTGGTCACTGTGGTGAGGACCTTCCTAGTAGTGCGCTCTCAGTTGCCAGAAGCAGCCATCTCATATTATTGACTCATAAGTTTTGTTGCAACATGTTCATGCAGCACAGCATTAGTTTGTACTTGGTTAGCAACGCTGCTAGTTGCTATTTGCACAGTCCAAAGCAATATAAATAGCTACATTTGGTCTAAATGTCAGCACAGGCAGTGACAGAGAAATGCAGCAGTACAAGTGAAGGGTGCTAATTAACACCAGCATTTACTTCAGTTTCAAGGTTTCACTTACAACCTTGGCTAAAACCAAGTCTCTTCCCATGCTTTGCTGTGCTTTGTAGCTCCTACATTCTCACTCCTGTTGCAGAAAACTGGCCAGGGGAGGGGACAGGGAAAAAGCACAAAAATTTCTGCCTTGATCCTCAATTAGCTTTTTACAATCTAAGTGATGAGAGCACTAATGACAAAGTAGAAAGTTTTCCTATTACTTTCTCCTTTCTTATCATACTTATTGTGGTGGCACTGCAGTGCCTCTCAAAGCTAGGAGTCATTTCAGGTGGAAACTGGCTCAATGTGGGAGATCTTAGTAGTACTGCAGGGCCACGGGATGTCATGGTGCCAAAGCAAGAATAATCTGCCCAGAGGAAACTGATGTGAAATCATACCTGTGGGAAATGTGGTCTTAGTGTAACCAAGGCCATGATGTTTAATGAGAAACCCAGACCAATAATTTAAAGAAATGTGAACTAGTTCATGCATTTTAACTGTTTCCCATAATAAGAAGTTTCCTTTGCTGGAGGAACATCTGACAACATCACATCAGTAGGCTCGTGTGTGATCTCTCCCTGCCACACACATCCTGATTCTGCCAAGTTATGGTAGCACCAAAGGCAAAGGCCCTGCCATTTAGAGTGCTTTGCCAGGTTAGTGCTGGCTGAGCCCTCTCTGCTAGGACACATAGTAGACTCCCTCCACAGATGGAAAGTTGGCCTTGCTCTCCTGAGCAGTGTTTCATGACATTATTTCCACACCAGAAAAGCTAGTGGGTCAGGTATTAATGGGACCAGAATATTTCACCTTTAGAACTCTTCTAATCTGGTGAATCTCTTTGTGTCTTTGTGGAAGGAGTAAGTATACTCCAGTGGAATGAAGGTTTACTGGTGACAAGGATGCCTACAGATAGTACCTCAGGGATTTCTCAGACTCCATGGAAACCGGAGACCTTTAGGTCAGATGCCTGATCCTTCACTATGCATGCTGAGATGACCAACTACTTGGGAACGATCCTCGTGAGGAGCTATCCTTGTGAGAGTTGCCCATAAACTTCCGTCATCTCAGAGTTTTGTTGTCTTTGGACTACTGCCATCCAAACCTCATATTCTTGTAAAATGTCTGAAATGAAGGAACAATGGAGGGCAGAAGATTTCCCCCCTTTACTTCACACGTCCCAGCTGGACCTGTTTTTTTCTCACTTTCCAGTCACCAAGTGGAGTGTTTGGGTCACTCCTGTAATCACAATGCTGAGTTCAAAGTCGAGGCTGCAAGCTGCTTCTCTTCTGAAATTACCTGTAAATCCTCTCAGACACAGAGAACTGCAACGAGCCTGTTTAGGGGACACAATTTCTCATACTTACTGGCCAAACCGTGAGCAGTCCCTTGGCACCAAGGGCAAAATTTCAAGCCGTCCCTCCCAGCTCCAGCTCCTGTTTTCATGTTTCTCTGAAGGGAGAAGCAAATACAAAAGCAGGTGGGGTGGCAGATACATCACTGCTACATCTGCTGCTGCCTCCAAGGGAGCAGTCTGCTTATTTGGGCTAGTGAGCAGTGTGGCAGCACTGGAGGCTGGAGAAAAGCCCTCGAAAGCTGGTAGAAATCTGCATGAAACTTTGCTGTGTAGTTTAGACACGGGCACAGAAAAAAAAGAGAGACTGAATGAACTGTGAGCTGAGTTTAAAACTCTAAATATAGTAAGGGCCTGTATCTCTGGTCTGCCATTGATTAGCTTGTATTCTTCTTTTTTCTGATATGCTTTTTCATTCCTTCACTGTTTCACTTTTTGTCTAATTTGTGATACTGTTGACATGAACATTAGGGTGAACTGTGGTGCCTGTCCTTTCTTCTTAGCAGTTAGACAGACAATGGATTAGCTGCATTTGTCTTAATTCCTTATCTACAGTCCAGTGTCCTTTCTTTTTAGAAACAGTGTATGTTTTCTTTCGCAATATTAGCTTTGTTCAAATGATGGACAATGTAACGAGGACTTACGATGTAGCTGATCACCAGAAATTACTTCTAACCTAGTCATGCTTGTTGAGACCCTACAAGGAAAAAAGGGAGTTGGAAGTACTGCCTGTGACAATAGTCCTATCAATTGCTGCATCATATTTTCCTTAAACATGATACTCGCAGCAGGTGCATGCTGAGCTACCCTCACTGCCCCATGACATCCTGGATGGGATGAACGAACATTTCACCCCTCATGGCATCAGATGATGTCACTACCAGTTTTCTAGGCCATTAGACTATCTCAAATGCCATTAAACCCCTTGTGCCATATAGTGAGCATTCTGCTTCATCATTTACCAACCTAACATGCTCACACAGTCAGTGTGAAAGTATTTCCTTTATACTCTCTCAGTGCTTTCCCCCATAGCAGCAAGACACACTTAGTAGCTCTTTAATTTACTCTTCTTAAATTGCATCTTTGTCAGGGCAATTCTAAGGTCTGCGGAAGGCCCTTGACCAAGTGCACCGCTTTGTATTGTTAACAGCTTGACGAGAGAGTGATTCATGTGCAACAACCTTTAGTGTTTGAGATTCTACTGCTGTGGTTGTTATTTGGAGAGCAATTCAGGTCAGTTACTCTGGGAGCACTTTTCTCATGGCTTCGTACTGAGCGTTCCTGGTGGCTGCTGTAGCACCAACGCTGTTAGAGAGAGAAATACAGAATAACACTTTCAGCAGAATAGTGTTGTAACCATGTAAAATAGGATCTGGAGACTGTGGGGTGGGCACAGGTAGATAGATGGATAGATGGATGGATTATGCAACATCTTCAACCAGTGGAAGCCTTGGGAATAGAATTCTCACCCACCAGCACTTTGGAGAAGCGTGAGGGGTATTCTGCTCTGGGGACAGTGGGAGGCTGAAGCATACAGCTCCTGTGTTCCAAGTAGGAAATCCCAGAGATGTACTTGGCCATGGGCACTAAGAGGCAAGTGTAGGAACAGCTGTAAAGCATGTGTGCTGAGTCTGACAGAATGCTGGATGTTTGGTCAAATTCATCTTTTTTCATGTGGACACAATTTGTGGTTGGAAGAAGACTCAGTTAAAAACAAAAAACTACGACCAAAAAACCCACCAAAAAACCCTGAGCAGTGAAAGTCTTATTTAGGCAGCAAATCCTTCTATCTCACTGTGGAGAAGTATTGGAAAATGATTACATTTCATGTACAGACTCATGGTTTAGACACGTGAAGCTCTTGAACTCTAACCATGAGTTGAAGGATTACCATCATGATTTTGTCTCTGTTTCACTGTCATTGAAACCAACATGATAAAATGACTAACACCACCTTTACAGGGAGGGAAAGGGTTAGTTAGACAAGTTTTTCATATCACTTAAAAAGCTGAAGCATTTACTCTTACTATAAATCTGCGTATACAATTAGATTAAGTAATAAAACTAAATCTTCTTACAGAACTGTGTTTGATTTTACGATAACCCCATAACTACAGTGGCAGTGTTTTAGGAGTCCCACAGAACCTCCTCTAGTAAAACATTTCTTATTTGTGGTTTTTAGGGTTTTTTTTAATGCCCGAAATGGACAGCATTTCCAAACAAAATTAGGGTTAGTAAATCGATTAAAAAAACCCCAGATTTCTTACAATGGGGATTCAAGAGCTGGTACTCTATGTTCAACTAGGCTGTTAAAAAGGAAAGGCATATGTAACCATAAAAGTTCTATTTGTTTCAGTCAGTAAAAGCAAGTGCTAATGTTTGTAAAATAGTTTTTTGGACAAATGGCCCCTTAGAACATTGACTGTGCATTCATTGAAGTGACATATCTATCTCATGAGGAGTAATCTAGTACTCTGAGCATACCCCAAACATATTTTCGAGTTCAAAGGTGTGCAAATTCAGAGAAAGATGGGCAGAGCTCTTACATGGGTTAGAGTCCAATATAGCTTGGCTTTATGAGATCATGCATAGTACTGCAGAACCTTTTGCACCCGTGTTTGTTCAACAGTATTGCTTAGTCAAGAAGGGTGATACCATTTTTTCCCTATTGCTACATGAGGCTTTCCTGTGCATAAATATCTCAATTTGAGGTCAATGTGGAGGTTAACTAACTGGAGTCAGTACTCCTGGAATGCGCAAGGGTACAGCCCTGACCCATTTCCCTACCTTGTGGTAGACACTCTGCAATTTTGTCTTTACTTAAGGTGTTAAGGCAAGATACCTATGAAATCCTAGTTATTTTATAACAAAAATTGAAACAGTATGGGTCAGTTGAAGGGAAGGTCTAGTTTTCTCAGTATTTATAATGTTTATCAAGTAGAGGTCTATAGAGCAGTAAACATCTATGAGACCAGAGTAAGTGGTCCCCACCTAGCCTGCAAAACTGTGTTGCCTTGAAAAAGACTAGGTAAATGTGAAGAAAATCAATTAATCTATTTTAGTAACCTAGTAAGTAAGGTTTCGTTCACTGCTTTTGCATTTCAGACTGCCTGAAATGTGAGTATTTTTCTTCCAAATGCCTGACTATACCATTTAAAGAAGTCTTTATCAGAAGTGGGATTGATTTATTAATCTCAAAAAGGACATCCTAAAAAATGCTGAGGATGACAAAATCCTCTTACAGTGGATGCAACAGTGTAAAGGCTGTTCATGATACAAAGGGCTGATGGGGTCTAGCTGATTACATGACTGTTGCTTGATTTATAAAAACCAGGTAACCAGATACAGTCAGAGTGAGCTTCCCAGCAGGAGTGACAGAAATCACTTTCCTGTCTTTATATTTTCCTCTGGAAAGCAGCCTTGAGATGCTTCAAACTTCTGGTACTAAACAGCAGAGGAGCAGATTGCTATGTCCTCCAGTCTCTTGGAGAGCTTTTTACCAAAATGTCAGAACTCTGTATTTTTGCCAAAACCCATAGTTCCTGTAGCATTTACTCTGGAAGTTACCCTCCAGACACACCATGATGTCGTTGGCTGGCTAGTAGCACACTGAGCAAGTACATTTCCAGGGGGAAACCTGGGATTAATGGTACTGATTTTATGTGTAAGGTTGCAGACAGCTCCTGAGTAGAGGGGTCTCCAAGCATAAGATATTTTTCTTCTTTCTAGCTATCACTGATATCATCCTTACCCTAACGTAGGTACAGGGAGACAAATGTTTGTGCTGGTATTGATGCCAAGAGTTGCCTACACTTTACTAGCCTCAGGTTGTGTGCTGCTTATGACTGGCTGTACTGCAGCTCCTCTAGACATTACTCCCTAGTGTCCTCCTGGTGATGTGTTTTTGCTTGATGTAGCTGTGGGTTACAGATTGTTAGGAAGCATGAACCAGGAAAGGAATACTAGGCATTGGTCCTCTTCTACTTGGACAAACTGCTCAAACCCCCGGAAGAGCTATCCTGAAAGTTTTGTTCATAAGACTATTAAAGAGAACATTTTCTTGAGAATATGGGACAACTGATGCATAAAAAAATTGAGGGATTTAATGCAATTCTGTTTTAAAATCTAATTAGTTATTTGTCCAAAAGTGAATTGGTTACATCCATATTTTTGTGAAATAAATCAGGCATCTTCAAGATATATGTCTCCAAGTTACTTAGAAGCATTGAACTAATAGTAGAAAAGTCCAAAATATAGTATAAATATTTTGCTCTAATTTACTTTCATGTTTTCGGGCTTCTGATATCATCCTGCTGCCTATTAAAGAAAGGAAGCCTAATGACCAATTCTGGTTTTGTTTGGCTTTTGTTTGTTTTTTTATAAAAGAAAGCAAACCAGAAATGTAACAGTCTTGGGAAATATAATCCCCTTTTACTGAGTATTGTTAGTTATGATTAGAGAAGGAAACCTTTATTGTTTGCTTTCTTGGGCATTTTTAATCTTTTTCTTCAGATTTGTAGGTATAAAAATAACAGAAGCAACCAAGATGGAGTTTAAAATGAGCTGAAAAAATTATAGTCCAAGGGATGTTTAGGACTTCTAACCTTATCAACAAGGCACAATATTGAAGTATGGAGAAATGTCCGTCAGAGATTTCACAGGAAGGTTTTTTTTTGTATAGTCAGAGGCATAAAAAAGAATTAACAAGGAAAACCATTTTTTCTTTCATGTGTGCTTTGTTGAACTGTTGGTAAACACCGTAACTTTCCATCTTTCTTCTTTTCAGCCACATAATCAATGAGCTGATAGAAACAGAACGGGTTTATGTAGAAGAACTTCAAAGTATAATAGAGGTAAGAAATTCTTCTGTGATGACTTCTGGTGCTTAACCTCTAAGTAATCACTGCGGGTACACATCTTTTATGGGTTGAGCACCCTCACCTCCCACCTTGTGTTTAGAGTACACAGGCTCTGTTAGCAAGATAGCTCAGCCTTGGAGATGGAAAATGAAAAGCATGTTTTGAACATCTTTTCTCAGGGCTTAAAGGAAGAGGCACCTTTTCTGAACCCAGTCCACGGAATGATAAAAGTTGCATGGTTCTCAAAATTATGGCCTGAGAAATAGTTAATAATGTGCCTTTTCAAAATATCATCAATTGGCTTCAGAAGCAGCACCCTTGATTTCCATGGGGCCAGACCCTAAATTTCTGTGAATATAAGTTTGGAAAATGATTGGGGAAAAAAGAAGGCCCTCTTCCCCCTCTTGTTTATTGTCCCATGTAGTGTCTGAACACGGAAAAGAGCAGCTTACATTGCAAATATAACTCTTGAGCTTTTGAAACTCATAGGATAGCAGCATACTTTGTGTGTGTGGAATCTGAGGTCTCTAGTCTGTGGGATGATGGAGGCTGAGTAGAGCTCGGTCATGCTTTTATTTGGGTGGAACTTGAAGGACTTGGGTGGAACTTGAAGGACCATGTGGTTGCTTCTTTATTGGATTTGATCTGTGGGCTCCGACAGCTCTGATAATTGATCTATTACTCTTGAGTTTAAAAAATCTGCACTCAGAATGTTCTTCTCTCAAAGTTTTTATTGAAGAAACACAATCCAGTTTCTACAAGAACAATCAAACAATCAAGCCAAATACCACAGTTCAACAAATAAAGCCAACTAACCCTTTTCCACTGAAGCAATGTAGCAGAAAGATATGTGTCTATCAAACTTAGCAGTTTCCATCCCTACATGACCAAAATGGCTTTTGAATCATCTTTTTGAATCATTTCATATTTTTTTTTGTTAATCCAGTAGCCTGTCCATTTGTGGTTAAAAATGTGTTTTCACAGCTATTGGGGTAAAAGCTCTGGGGAAAATTAGAAGCATGAGAAAAAAAGCAGGCAAGGGAGAAGGCTTTGTATGCTTGGTTGAGAACAAAAAGCACATAGACTGGGGCTTTTCAGTGTGTCAGACACAGTACTTGTTCCTTGGTAAAAACAGGCTGGTTTTATTTTCCACTCTTCTCTGCAGGGGTATGCTTCAGAAATGGACAATCCCAATTTAGTACACCTGATTCCATCTGCACTCCAGAACAAGAAGGAAATTCTTTTTGGGAACCTCCCAGAAATCTACGAATTCCACAACAGGCACGTGGGAACTGGCGTTTGTCCCACACCCTTGGCTGCTACTGGAATTTCTACTCCCTTTATGTGGGGTGGTTTGTCACACACATACACAGGCAGGAAGAGTCATCCTCACTTTGTGTGTCCCATCTCAGATCATGTTTCATCTTTTTTTGTGAAAGATGATGCTCTTTTGTGCATTACTAGTGATTTCCTCTGTTGTTATGCATTTTGACTGTCCCTCATGGCAAGTATTTTACCACCTCTCTTGGTACACTGGTAGTTGTCACAGGACTAAATCCTGATGTTCCTTCTCTGGCAAAACTCCTCTGAGAGGAAGTTTTCTTAGTGTTCAGCTTATTTGTTCTATATTTCTGTTATCACATCAGAAGACGTGATATATTTGATAGCACTTTTCTGAAGGAATTTTATCCTTCACATGATCATAAACCTTTGCAGAAGCCTTGTCCACACTGTGGATAAGGTGTTCTAGTGTCCATAACTACAGAATACCAAGTACGCACGAGATTAACCTCTTTTTGATCCTCTTTCACAAAGCAAAGCTTAGGGCTACTTCTGTAAATTTCCTCCTTTTCCTAGTCTTGATTAAGTAAAACTGTCTGTAGCCAAAGTGAGAATTTAAGAATTCTTTTGGATAGTAATTGCCCATTAGATATAAAAAACATTTAAACAAAATAAAAATCCCTCTTTTGCGAGTTTAAATATTATGCTAGAGTAGTTGATACATAGTAGAAAAATTATTTTCCAGTTTATGTATTATTTTGAAAGAATGTGTCTTTCATTTGAACGACATTCCCCTCCTTTTGCAAGCCTGGTCTTTCTTTCCCTAAAGGCTTAGTGCGTTGACTGCCACTGCAGAAGCCTTTGGACTACATCCCATATTTTCACTGCTTGCTGATTAAGCAACTGCATCTGACAGAGCTTTTCTGTCTTTTCTAGCTGTTCTGAAAAATCATCATCACCAAATGGGAAGCAGGTGTTTGTGCTATATATTGGAAACAAATCTCAACAGCCAGAGGAACCAGATGTATGAGATGCTTGTGAGCAGATGAAAACATGATAATATTGATGAATCAGGCAATCAGCTGTGAACCACATCCCAGTTTCCTAAAATATATATTTCTTTGTGTGTCAGAACTGTTACGTCCCCATTGAATCCTCTTACTACAAAAACATAGGCTTTAGGCTGGATTTACACAGAAGGTAGCACACCATGTGACTGGGATGTTACATTGCTGTTTGCTTTCCTTTCTCCCTCTCAGGATTTTCCTTAAGGAGATAGAAAATTGCATTGAAAACCCCGACCTTCTTGCCCGATGCTTTTTGAAAAGAGTAAGTAAATCCTTTTGCAGGTCTATATGAATATCTATGGTCTTACTGTACAAGTACTTAGAGATTTACTTCTATCCTTTCACTCTGATTGCTTTTGTGAATGAGAGAAACTCTCACAAGCAGATATTCCCAAATCAAGACGCAGTTAACAAGTGTGTATTCTGAAATCTGAACTTTTATCTGGTTTACTGATAGGAAGGGATCTATTACTAGTGTTTTACCAATGTATTTTAAGACCTGGTTAACAAAAAACCTCCAGTGATTCAAATGTTTAACATGCTTTTCATATCAGACCAATCTATACCAGCAGTCTGATGTATCCCAGACACCACCCTACTGTAAATAAGCAGAGAACAGTATCGCAGCGGATTGCTCTGAGTGCAGACAGTACATCCTGTTCCTGCCTTATCTTCTCTCCTTTTCTCTGCACCATTCTGGAGACTTACTCCCCTAGAACTGGCCCAGCAGAGTCTACCACCTTCCTTGCATGGTCAAACCCCACCAGCTCCATAAAGCTCTATGAGGTTGATTCCTTTACTTGTTCACATCATTCAGCAACCCAGTGGGTTTCTCCCCACTTGTATGAAGTGGTATTTGTTTAAAAGTAGAGTGAACTTAGTTCATGAGAAAGTCCAAAGCCAACAGACAGTGGTGGCTTTGGTCAGATGCACGTGTCTTCGCTTCCTGTGACTTTCAGTGCCTAAGTTCCACAACTCTCTCCTCCAAGAGCTCCCAGTCTGTCCCTCCCGCACCACCCCCTCCCGTTAGCATGACTTAGCTCTGTTTCCTGTAACATAACAAAAGGTGCTTGTTTGTATAGCACTCATTCAGAGGCCCTACTAATAAGAAAAAGCCTGGTTTGGTGGGTTGTTACAGTTTTCATAGTCTATAAAAACTGCTTGAATAAGACTCTGTGTTTTGGATGGGAAATGAAGAGGCATGGGAAACAGAAAAATCCATCCTCTTCACCACAGTCAAAGGTACCTCCTGCTTCTACTGTGTACATCTAGCATTTGCTGCGTTTCCAGGATATACGGTGAATCTTTTTTTAACAAGGTGTTGTATGAAATACAGACAGATTTGGATGAAACATACAGTTGTCAGAGGTGTTGACCACTGCCACATCTCTAAGATTTCAATGGTAATTATGAACATGTGATACTTCCAAAGGGTATGCCCCCAATTTACAAAGGGTATGCCCCCAATTTACAGACAGGTCAGGCAGAAGAGCATCATATGAGTGTAAATGTGATTATGAGTCTACTGAAATATTTTCTGTTTGATGGCGAAACATTTAGAGCTTGAGTAAATGACACTACTAAGGAATATGTTGTTATCCTAAGATTCAAATGCTGAGCAGGAAAATGTGGTGAAACCATTATGCAAAACGGGATAAACAGTCTTTGAAGAATGCAGATCTTTGAAATCCAAGAAGGAACAAATAGTCTATATGTTGCAAATATCCCTGGATTTGGAGATAAAGATAAATTCTTGATACAGAATTGATCCTGTAATTCTGCAGAAAGTTCAAATTCCATGTTTAAATATTGTAGCTTATGTCTCTCTGTAAAAACAGCTGTTGAGCCCAATTCTCCTCACTGTTCTACCAATATGAAATCAGCAGCACTAAAGCTATGGTTCAGGTGTGAAGTGAAAGCAAATCAGTCCCTCTGTCACCTTTCCTTATCAGTTCCTATGGCCTAGTCAAACAACAGTAAATCTATTGTGAATAAGAGGTTAAATCATGCATTTGCTTTCTCCCTATTTCAAATTTTGCGCTAAGAAAGTAAATGCCTCTCTCTTGAGATGTCTCTGCTCACACAGTAGCACCTTTGATTCAAGAACTTACCCTTATGTTCTGTTTTTAGAAGAAGCCACATGTAGTCCAGAAATTTGTTGTTTCTGTTGGACAGCCGTTAGGAGGCACAAACAAAAGCCTGGTTGTGTGTTTGCGTTCCCCATGATTTGGCAGCTTTTTGCATCTTCCTGCTGAGCAGAGGCTTCTGGCTTGCCCTGTGAGTTATGACTGTGCCTGCTTTGGCACGAGGGGAACTGAAACGGCTGCTGCTCGAGGTGATGCCGAATTCTGGAGGAAACTCACATTGTTGCAGATTCGCTTTTCTCTTTCTCCTTCTTTTATGGGTGTAACCGTCCTGCCACAACATTGTGGTGGGCCTGTGGTTAGAAACAGGCTGAATTTTAGCTTCGTACTTGAAGAATATTGCCCTGTCTGATCACACTGGGACTTTTCAGCCCAAAGCTGCTTCAAAGTGTCCCGAGAGCTGCAGCGAGACACCCTGGTGCCTCCTCCATCCCTTGCCAGTCATCCCGCTGCCGTGTCCCCACACACTCTCCCACCTCCACCAGTGTCACCTGGTGCGCATGGATGTAACCCATTTTTCTCAGGTGATGGCAGAAACAGTCTGTGGCATCCCAGCCTATTTGTCTTCTCTGGCTTCTCTCCTGGGACACAGTATCAGAATCAGTTGGAAGATGAGACAGTAATGCCCCTCTTGTCCTCCCTCCCACTTTGCCTGGCCTTGTCAGGGCATGATCTTCATATGAACTAAATTACAAGTAAGCCAGCTCAACTTTGCCCACATAGCAGCTATTATACTATGACCAAGATGCCTGACCTTGCTTAAAGCTCTGTGTGGCAAGGACTGTACTGAATGGATCTTGCAGGATGGGTCTTCTAGTGCTTTATCAGCAACACGCAGGACACTCCGGGCTGATCTGCTAAACGTGTGGCTGGGAAGGATAGCTTACCAAACCAAGGTAAGAATGCCCAGGGAGAAACAAAAGGTGTGTCAAACTGCTTACCAGTATGTGCCAGGTGAGGTGCCTGACAGGAGTGACTCACTGTGGATTACCAGTGTTTACTTACTCATATTGCTAACCTTGGAAAAAAAGAATAATTTAATAGGAGCCAGCAGTTGGGGCACTTGGTCATTCAGGGAGAAAAAGACATTTAGAAAAGGAAGCTATCTTTGAAAGGACTGGAGCAGTTGACCAGAAACCTGTGAGTTGAATTCAAAGGCCTAAATTCTAATCTGAAGCAGAATTTATTCATAAATCAGCAGTGAACAAAGATAATTGGAACTGTGGATATATGGCTGTGGTGGGTTGACCCTGTCTGGATGACAGGTGCCCACCACAGCTGCTCTATCCCTGCCCTCCTCAGCGGGACAGGGGAGAGAAAAGGTAACGAAGGGCTCATGGGTCAAGATAAGCACAGGGAGAGATCACTCAGCGATTACCGACATGGGCAAAACAGGCTCAACCTGCAGAAATTAATTTATTACCAACCAAACCAGAGTAGGATAATGAGAAATAAACACTAAATCTTAAAAACCCCTTTCCCCCACCCCTCCGTTCTCCTCGGGGTTAACTTTACTCCTGATTTTCTCTACCTCCTCCTCCCCATCGGTGCAGGGGGATGGGGAATGGGGTTTGTGGTCAGTTCATCACACATTATTTCTGCCACTCTTTCCTCCTCAGCAGGAGGACATCACACCCTTCCCCTGCTCCAGCCTGGGGTCCCTTACCCGGTCTGCAGCGCCTCATGACCCGCCCCAGCGGGGGCTCCTCTCCCCACGGGGCCACAGGCCCTGCCAGGAGCCTGCTCCAGTGTCGGCTTCCCACGGGGTCACCGCCTCCTCTGGGCACCCACCTGCTGTGCTGTGGGGCCCTCCCCGGGCTGCAGGGGGGTCTCTGCTCCCCCGGGGCCTCCCTGGGCGCAGGGCACAGCTGCCTCACCGTGGGCTGCCCACGGGCTGCAGGGGAACCTCTGCCCCGGGCCTGGAGCGTCTCCTCCCCCTCCTGCACTGACCTTGGGGTCTGCAGAGCTGTTGCTCTCACACATTCGCATTCTTCTCTCCCAGCTGCAATTGCTGCTGCACAGCTTTATTTTCCCTCCCCTCTCAAAAAATACAGGAGAGGCGCTACCACCATCACCGATGGCCTTGGCCAGCAGTGGGTCCGCCTTGGAGCCGGCTGGCAGTGGCTCTGCTGGACACAGGGGAGGCTTCTAGCAGCTTCTCCCAGAAGCCACCCCTGTAGCCCCCCACTACCAAAACCTTGCCACGCAAACCACCGTGGAAAGGGAAAGCATTGCAGGAGAGATGAACATGGTGTACAAGTACCAGCAAGAAGTCAGAACTTCTAGATAGGAAAATAGAGATGTGTGGAACATTTAAGACTGGGATTTGAGTAATTAGACAATTAATTATTTCTTGGCGTTTTAGAGCTTGATCGTGGTAACCTCACCAGGAATTTCCTATTCTTTACACTATTACAAAACTTAAAGTTGTATTTAAAAATGTACCTGCCTGAGCAGGTGTCACAGATTGAGGCAGTAGTAGATGCCCTGTGACAAATTACTGGTAAATTGTTGATTATTGTACCTTTTCTTTAAATTTAGGTTGGTACTTTTCTCTTACCCCTAATCTTGACCGTTGCTGTCTCTGTTCTTCTTGCGCAGTCCAGTTAGGTTTCTGTGGGCCAGGAACAAATTGTAAAGTTTGGTTACACTTTATTATTTACCTCCTGCTAACTTCCCAAGGCAACACGTACAAACAATTCTATTTGTGTGAAGAAAACACTCTGCTTGTTTTGAAACAGCACCATTAATACTCTATTGAGTTGCAATGGAGCTTTCAGTATTGTGTAACCCTTCAGGAGTAAGGTGTTACATGGCAGAGCTCTGCTTTCACACCTGATTCTCCAGGGTGACACTAGTATAGGTCTCTATAGAGGAAGATAGCAACAATACTGATTTCTTCTAGTAATTCTATACAAAAGAAAAAGCTTTCCCTGCACCAAGAGTGTATAGGCACTGCCTACTGTGCTGAAAGCACAGAGGCAAGAGCCAGGAGTTCCCAAGATTTATTTTTGGCACTGTCTTTGATTCACTGAAGTCACATCCACCAGGATAGGTGCAGACAGAGATGGGAAGCTCCCAGCTGGTCAGACACGGCCAGCCCTGCTCGGGAGCCTGGATGGCACTGCTCCACGGTCGCGTGGCTGTAGGGCTTCTGTGCCAACCCAGCGCAGTTAGTGAGCTGAGAACCTGGCAGATGCATGTCTGTCTGTCTGAATCCACCCACAGAGCCTAGGGAGCTCAAAATACACCCCTCTGGGCTTTTATAGAGATTGCTTTGCTTTTCACTGAAGTCGGTGAGATTTTTGCCATAGACTTCAGTGAGAGCACCTGGAGCATAGTCAAAGGTAAATAAAGGTCAAGTGAATCCACCCACTTCTAATTGGGATAAACAGAGTTTAAATACTTCCCCTTGCAAGGCCTGAGACATCATCAAGAAAAACTTGCTGCTTTTTAATTCATCCTTGTACTATTGAGACCAAATGCTATTTTTGAAGTGTTTTGAACATGCAGACCTTAGCTAAGTGGTGAGCATTGTAGCAGTTACCAGTCTGTGCTGTTAACAATGCTTACAGTTCTAATGTTTTCAAACCACGTATTCCCCTCACTGGAAGAGAACTGTTTTGAAATTAAATTATGTGTCTTCCAGTCTGTGGTCTCCTTGCTCTGTGCAAAAAGTGAGAAAAAATAATCTAATTTTCAGGTGTATTTAACTTTACAGGAGTAAAAAGCAAGTTCAGTAGCTTCCTATTTTTTTTTTATATACAGAGCTATCCCTGTGTATTACTTACTTCAGGTGTTTGGATGAAGGGTAAGAAAAAGTGTGACTCAAGGCAGATTCTCTGTGAATTCTTTTTTCTCACCTTACTTAAACTCTCTTTTTCTTGCAGAAAGAGGACCTCCAAATATATGAAAAATACTGTCAGAACAAGCCAAGGTCTGAAGCTCTCTGGAGACAGTGTGGAGACAGCATCTTTTTTCAGGTGGAGTTCCATTGCAGACTAGCAGTGCTAGGCCATCAAAGCTTGTTTTTCTTCTGTATTTCTTCTTTCTTTAGAAAACCTAGAGCAATATACAGACTTTTCTGCATGCTTCTTATACTGATGGCAGGTGCTCTCCACTGGAGACTGCCTACTGCTCCTAGGTAGAGTAGCAGGTAGGTTTCCTGGACAGGAGCCTGACTCTTCAGGCTGTACCCAAAGCAAAGAAGTGCTGGCTTCCTTGCAAACCCTGGGTGATTGCGATCTCATCAGCAGGGCATGCCAGATTTCAACACTAAGCTGAACCTAAACATTAGCTCTTGTTTAGTTATATTTTCACTAGGATATAAGTAACCTAGAAACTCCTGTGCAGATGGAACAAATTTCACTCTCAATTAGTTCACAGACATACAATCTTAAGATTAACAAATGAAAATGACGTTGATGTCTTCCCTGTGTTTCAAGAAACAATTGTATTTTTCTTTCCTGTTGTCTCTTACAGGAATGTCAACGTAAGCTGGATCATAAACTCTCACTAGATGCTTATCTCTTAAAGCCAGTCCAGAGAATCACAAAGTACCAGTTGCTGTTAAAGGTAAGTTCTCCATGACAATGCAAAGAATTCCAATGTATAGCTTGTTTTACTTACAGAATTACATATCAACATTATTTGTTGAGGATGACCTGGAAATAAATCCTCTCTTGGTTCTTCAACAAGTACGTTGTAATGCTAAGTTGTAAAATGGTAACAAACTGTCAGAGAAAGGACTTCTCTTTCAGAATAAGTACATACTTGTATACTAAGCAGTAGCAGTATACTAACTATATATACTGTTACATATATAAAGTAATATATTTTATATAGTAAGTACTTTATTGTCTTCTTTATTTTTTTATTTATCTTTAAACAGATATTGAATTTGGCTTTGTTGGATCAGTATGTGGTCTTAGGGTTTGAAAACAGGAACTGATGCTTTAAATCCTGTCTCTGACATCTGTCCCTGTTTAACAAAACCCTTTCAGCTCTCTGAACCTGATGTTTTCCCGTGGTTGTGACTCAAACCTTTCAGACCGAGCCACTCCCCTTTGGTGCTTCCGTTTTAAAGACCCAGCTAACAACAAGTTGTAACTCTTTCACGGGATGAATACGTGAACTTCCCTCTTGATTTGGTTGGAACTGTGATTGGTCCGTGCTTGAAATTTCTGTCTGAACTGGGAAACAGGAAATATATGCTCTCAAAACAATGGCATTTTTTTAAGACAGTGGCTTAAATTTCTGTCTTAATCTCCTCAGTTCTTAAAAAAAATACTTACTGACTTTCCTTATGGGAAAGTCATGAAGGTGAATTACATGCCGTTCTCAAGCTTCTGGACATAATGTCGTGTTGTGTACTGTCATGAAATTTAGCATGAAATTTGCAATTAAGATTTTAGGCTGTAACTTTATTTGCTAATAGCTACCATGGCACTGGTCAAATTGTTACAGTTTAAACCATGAGGATCTGGCTGGCCATTCACTTGTGCAGTATTTCTGTGACCTGTTGATGAACTTTACACAAAACTGTAGCATCCAAATATTGAAGGGGGATATTAACAAGGATGCAACTTCACTGATTCCAGTAGATTTACATCAACATAATCCAGAAGTAAATTTGGCTCTATTTCTTGAAATTATTCTGTGACAAGGGAGAAAATGTCAAGGTCTTCAGAAGAGCAAGAATAAACCAGATTCTACTTTTAATTTGAAATATGACTGTAAATAAAACCAAGATTAGATCAAGGAGTAAAATTCTCAGGCAAAACAGGTTGCAGCCATTGGGGTTGAAGCTGGTCAGACCAGTTTTGTACTTAACAACAACACATTGGCACGACATTTCCTTTGTCAGGGATTATGAGACCTGTGAAGATGGTGCACTCTTTCCCTGGCAGTAGGAGCATTTAAAGTGTAGGAAAAGGGGAGTCAGTGAAAAATTGGTAACAACCATGTGCCTAAGAAGCTGTGTGCCTTGAATGATGGGCAGATTCGTTTTAAATTATGGATCGCAATTATTGCAACCCTCTGGTTTCAATCATTTTAGCTAATATTAGAAAGCAGCGTGACCACTACACAGAGAGCAGGAATCCATCCTCATCCTAGAAATTGTGTAATAGGTGCCATAGGAATGCATCTTGCTTTTACCTTCTAAGCCCTGGTCACCCAAGCACTTGGCAAAAGACTGTTGCTGTTTAGGGTTTGCAAGAATTACCTCTTTGCAGCCCTGTTTTACAGGAACACAAGTGCCTCAGCGTTTGTATTAAATGATTTACAAACTCAAAATTTGGCTCAAAATTATATGCCTGAATGAAAACTATGTCAATGGCCACCCCTGCTGAAGGGGTCTAATTCCTACTATAGTAAAGAATAGTAAAGTTAGTAGAGTCTCAATTCATTCCTAGGTATATTTCTGGAGCATAGTTTCTGTTGATATTGTAGTCAGCATAAAGAAACAAAACTAAACTCACTTACAGTACAGTTCTTAGTGAGGTGCTATTATTATAAGTTATCTCTTAGTTTCTTCACAGCTTGCATTTCTGAAATGAAAATTGCATCCAGACAAATGTTTCCTTAATTCCACTGGTCGCTATATAAGGCAGGAACAAGTCAATAATGATGAAAAAAATGGTTATTTGATTATGAATTCTGTCACTGGAAATATTGTCTAATTAGCAACCAATAAACATTCAGCTGATTTTTTGGTGCTTGGAATCTGCATCATTTATCGCAGGTCACTATACGTGATCAGTTATCTTACTACTTCTAGTTACAGTCATCTTACTTTTTCTGTTCAATGGTAGGAATCCTGATTGGCTTTGGTTTCAAATTCTATGGTGTAGTCTTGGGATCTTCCATCTGCTTTGAGATTCCTGTCTTCTCGACTGTACCAACCATATGTGGGCTTGTATCTGTTAAGATTTTCTTCCCTAGATCCTTTTAGCAGAGATACAGAGTCTGATTCTGATCTCAGGTGTATACTCATTGGCAGTAACTGCTTTATATACAATACAGTGAGGAAAAACCATCTGTGCATCTGAATCAGGTTCAGGGCTACTCTGTAGGCAGAAGAGCAAGAGACAAGGCAGTTAATTTAATTTAAAATGAAGATTTTAGTGTCTTTCAGGATTTGTATAGATTATAATCATTGGTTACAAGAAGAGAATTAAGTCCTGAGCTATGACTAGAACTTTTCAAGCAAAAGACATATATAGAAATAAGAAAACTCATCCTTGTAAGGAACTGTACTGGGCTACGTAAGTAGTTGGCCCTAAATATTTTCAACTCTAAACAAGATCTCTGAATGTGATTACAGAAACTGAGCCCTCAAAAGGTTTTGTTTGTTTATTTGCTTTGGGCACATGCTTCTTAACTTGTCCAGAACTTTTTCTCTTTTTCCTTGTGCAAAGATTGGAGGATGGAATAACTTCCCTTATTTCAAGCAGAATATAAGGTTTGATGAATTGTTAGGTGTCAGCAATGATCTTCAAAATTACTATCTCTCAAAAAAAGTTTTCAAATTTGCAAATGTAGATCTGTAGATTGTAGTGGAGAGGTAGAGAATAAGAGGTGGGGAAGATTTATAGTAATCTGGTCTCTTTCAACGCCCCAAAAATTAACAGCTGAAAAACCCGTTTTATAGATTAAAGAAGTCTCATTTAGTTTAAGGAAGAGACATTTGTGAGATGATTTGACCATAAGTCTACAAGCATTTACACAGGAAGTGACTTCTTCCCATGCAGAATTTCTTTATCTGACCAGAGCTTGCTAAAACGTGAGAAGTAGAACGTCAAACCTGCTATATTCAGACTAGAAAAAAGTTTTTATTTTTAACAGTGGTAATAAGTACCTTGTGGAACAAATTGCAAAGGGAAATGGTGACTTTTCTAACACCTGAAATCGTTATATTAAGATTGAGTTTCTTTTCTAGCAGATGTGGAGTAAAAAAACCCCTGGATGTAGTTCTGTGACATGCAAGAAGTTCATTGTAAATATGTTAGAATGGTCCTGTCTCATCTTAAATGAACCCATAAAACTTGAAAATATCCAAAAGGTCAAAATGTACATCGTCAGTAACAATCCTGGTGAACATCTTGTTTGGTTGGTTGGTTGGTTTGGCTTGTTTCTTTTTTTTTTTTTTTTCCTATAGTTTTGCTACTTTGTCTATGCAGTGCAGATTTCAGGGAGGATTGTCTTATGGTGGCTTCTGGTATAAGACATTTTCAAGTTGTTTCCGTATCTTTTTTTTTTTTTTTAAATCAGGAAATGCTGAAGTGCAGCAAGAACTCGGAGGGTACCGCTGAATTGGAAGAAGCCCTGGCCACAGTGCTGGATATCATCAAATCAGTAAATGACTCCATGCACCAGATAGCAATCACAGGATATGAGGTATTATTTGCTGTTGCTCTTACTCTGGTCTTGACCCAGCCAATGTTCCTCTCATCACTGATCATGCTGTGCCCGTGGCTGCTGTGCTTTGCAGGAGCCTGTGCTGTGTTCTTGAAGGATGCTACTCGGCAGCATGTTGTGGTGACTAAAAATACACGTCAGCCTACCTATCATGTGGAGGTGGGAGTGTGAATGTGGGGGGGAAGTGGGACAAATGCGGTCCTTCTGAGTAATCACACCCAAAACTCATTTTGCAGGCGAGAGGCAGTGAGTGTGACAGACACAACTTAAGAAATTTGCACTATGCAACTCAAGTGTTTCCAAATCTTTTGCACTTAGGGAGGAAAATTTGGCTTCCATTTGAAGTGGGTAATAGAATCCATCCCAGAGACTGGTAAACTCATCTGAAACATGAAATAACCACAGTGCAAATCAAAGGCCACCAATGTATGTATCTCTGCTGAAACTCCATTGAAGTCATATGACTTTCAAGAACTAGTGTTGCCTACACAAAATGAGCCCTTAAGTGAGAAGTGGAAGTGATT
Source organism: Athene cunicularia (assembly GCF_003259725.1). Lineage (NCBI taxonomy): Eukaryota > Metazoa > Chordata > Aves > Strigiformes > Strigidae > Athene > Athene cunicularia. The sequence continues at coordinate 10,037,062 of NW_020799110.1, read as the reverse complement.
GACACATAAAGGAGAAACACGCCTGGTGAAATGAGGCCTGAGGGTCATGTGGTTGCCCATTTTGAAATAGTTGCAGGATAAGAGTGTCAAGAAAAAACAATATACTGAGAAGCTGTGTTCAAGTAATTATTAGATCAGAGTAACAGGGTTTAGTCTGGACAGCAGGAAAACAGTATTTTATGCAGAATGTGACTTCCAAAGAGAGTGCTGGGGTCTATACTGACTGTGTCTGGGTGGGAAGAGTTACTCTGTGTTTTGTAGGATGGAGTGGCTTCAGGAGTTTTAATTTCTATAGTTTTCTGTGCAAGCACATCTACATCTGGTAGCTGAGGAAGCCATGCCCTCTGTCAGCACTATTTTATAAATGAATTTAACTGCTTGCTCGGCTGTGTGTCATAGATCACTGCTGTACACAGTTGGAGATGCTCCTGTGGACTGTGCATTACATGTGAAATGAGAACATGAGTTGTTACCCCGCAGTGGCTGTACTGGGTTGAATGAGAAGCGGTGGCCACTTTGTTCTATTAGCAAACACACAAATGAGCTGTAGTGCTTGTGGATCAGAGAAACGCCACAGGTCCTGAGCATAACTTAGGTCTCCCAAACCTGTCAAACTTAAGTAAAGCATATACTTTACCCTGGCCTGCACAGCTGTGAGCTATGCCCATCATGAATTGATCAGTGGGGTCTTGTGCTCTATGTCTTTAAAGACAGATCTTGGTGCAGACTACAAATCTAGCATGAAGTTTTCCTGCTTAGTTTAGATTAGCAGTATCTTTTTGATATGATTGCCATCTAATTTTCAGTTTTTCCAAGTTTTCTCAAGGTAGGAGAAGCCTACTATTTTCCAATTTGTTGGCTGAACAGGAATAGTTCATGTTTTTTAATTTCTCAAACATAGAAGGTGAAATCCAGCATCTGACTGTTTCAACCACTGAAAGTTCTTAAAGAATTATTTAGTAATCTCTCTCCTGCTGGAGCAGAAATGCTGTATATTTTTGAATCTTCGCTGAACAAATCTTAACTTCAGTAACACAAAGGAAAACACTAGTCTTAAAATGAAATATTTTATGCTGGTGTAATTGGATGTTAAAAGTATTCTCAGCTATACATTTTATTTAAGTATAGAGAGACAAGCCAATAGCTTAAAGTGACTCCCTGCAGATGATGATTTGTCCAAATATGTTTAAACTGATACTGCTAAAACCACTGAGACCTCTAAAACTCAATGGTAAAATTAATTCTGTATGGTTTATTCCTTTTTGTATTTCTTGAGAATGAAACCAAACCTGGTTCACTTTAGCAGTCAGTTTTCCTTTTAGTTTTCCTACTCTTGGGAAACTGTTTTGTTTTATTTAAAGCCAGCAGCAAAACTTGTGTTCACTTTTCCATCACAGTAGACAAACTTTCCCATCTAGCACTTTTGTTTTGTGAAAACTTTTTCCTGGAGCAGTATAAATGAACATCCAGACACCTCTGCTTTATTCAGGTTTCTCCAGACTTTCTTTTATGGACTTTCTGGAGACAGGTGTTTTTGTCCTGGTGCCACCGTTCTCAGTACTCAGGGTGGTTTTGTTTGATGTGACTTTTTGAATTACTGGTTACTGTGACAGCCTGCTGGCTCCCCTTGGGGTTTCCAGCAACTGGTGCACAAACTGGTAACTTGTACATTGCTGAACATGTTGCCTTGTTCAGCAGTTTCTCATTTGAAATAATCAGGTCTTCATTTGTATTTGCAGGAAAGACAAGGCTTTTCCTGCGGGGGGTCAGTAGTGAGTCTTTTACAGCCTCCTTGGTGTCAGGAGCAAAGGCTTGTGAAAGCTTCTCTAAACCATTCTGGTTATGACTAATTCTGAGTGTCTCAGAGATTCATTTTAGAAAGACTCTTTAAAGCCTGGCTATTACTATTGCAGACTTGAACTGGTCAACATGGGCATGGGAAGCTCATGGATACAGTATGTCTTTTACTTCCCCAGTTTCCATTATTTCTGATTCACCCCTGAAGAGAAAGTTAGCTTGCTTTCTGTTTCCCAGTTTAAATGTATGTATAGTTACAGAAATTTTACAAAAGTTTGTTCTTAAACACTTCTGTAAGGGATGAGCAGAAAGAGCTTCTCCAAGAAAGGTAACATCCTGAACAGAGGAGATCTATCCAGATTCCTATCCATATAAATGTTGGGATCATTCTTTTGCCTATTCCTTACTTTCAAATCTCAGAGTAGTTTTGTACTCGGGAACTCAATGGACCATTCCTGCTCCTTTTCAGCTTCTACTTTTGAATTTGTCAGCCTTCCATGAAATGCCAGATATAGCTCCAAGGACTAGATTCTTGTCTCTGCTTTGTTAGCTGAACCAAAAGATATGACAAAGTGGAACATGGCTGCTGTGTAGCCTGATGCTTACAGTATTCCTGAGATGGTCTGTTACACGATTATTAAACGGGGTGAAAGAGGATAAAGCCAATAATTTCTTCTCCCTGTTCCACCTGTCCCAGGTGCTCAGCTGTGATGCCTAATAAACACCTCCCATAGTTCATCTTGTGGAGTCTTTCCCACACAGGTATGATAGAAATATTTGCCTAGGACACCTTTCAGGGAAGGGTATTATGCCAGCAGAAAAGCAGGTTTTGTGGCAGCTGATGAACACTCCTAATTACATAGGATATGCTGCTTCTTGGACCTTGTGTTAGAAATTGCTAACATGTAAGTTTGGAGTTGGTTTTGTTTTGTTTTTATTTTTGAGCAAACACACAAAAAAAGTAAAGCTTGGAGAGCAGAAGCTTTAGAGACGTTTCCTACTACCATCCTACCATTTGTATACAACCTGGCCTGGGTAGTTTGTCCATGAATTAAGCAGCACTTAAGCTATTCATATGTATCTCTCAGCTTCCATAAACATGAGATACAGTGTATTGTTCTAACAGGGAATAATTATATGTGGGATAGCGATCAAATCCTGCATTTTAAATAAACTTCCTTTAGGACAAAATATTGCTGTCCACAAGCACAAGTTACCGGAGTGTCCTACTCTCTTTTTGCTGCCCACACTGAAAAGAGTCCAGGGCTTGTGGACTAATATTCAAAGTCTTTTGTGAGATTGCTGCAGACTGCCATCCCTGTCCATCCTCTTTCTCTGCAGTGGTAGCCTCCTGCTTTTTGCTATAATCCCAGCCCTAGATCCAAGATTGAAGAGATGGACCTATCACAAAAGTTGAACTGAGTTTCTGGATCTCAGTGCCTGGAGTGACAGGAGCCTCTCACCATTGTCAGAACTATGTAGAAAATATGTTTGTTTTATTTAGCTGTACATCTCATCAGTATGCTTTCCACAGGCTTGCAGTCTACACCCACATGCACATATAAATACAAATACACACAGTCCTATATGCACAAATAAAAAAAAATCTGACTCTATATATTAGAAATGAGAGACTGTTAGAGAAATTACTGAGGTTTTTTGAATGCTCTGGAGATTCTAATAATACCCTGATATGGAGTGAAAAGGTACCTAATCAAACCCTGATTCTGCAGTTGTATTGAGGGTAGAGGATGGGGAGTGAGAGGGAGAACAGTTTGCTATCTGTAGTTTAAGGTATGAGACATTCCCACTTGGAGACATCATCTTCACCTTATAATCAACAGAACTACAAATGCTGAAAATAAGTACTTTAATAATGCCCTGAGCTTATTCCCTTAAACCACTCAAAGAAAAACTTGCTGCTGGGATAATTATGTTTATCATTATTTGTTGAAGCCCATTACCATATAGATGTTGCCATGTTTTCTATCCACACATTGCTACACTCTTTAGTACTGAACTGTGCTATAAATACTTGTGCTGGTGGCATCTGAGCCAAATACTTATATCAGTTGAAGTATTTACCCATCAACAGTCTTCAGACAAGGGCTTTAAGTTAGTAAAGTCTGGTTTCTGCTTAGTTTCATTCTCCCTCAGGTACTTTTATGGCTCCTTGGTGCACTTACTCCCTCTTTGCCCAGGGCTGTGCAGCACTGCATGGTTTGCAGATGGGGAGCTGAGAAACTACTGACAAAGCTTTTAAGGACTATTTTGCAATGGGAGGGAATTACACACCTACATACCTTTAGACACCAGTCTGTGTCTTCAGACAGCTAAGCATCTTTCAGGGTTTTGCCCAGGGATAGAAGAAGCTGGTAGCAGAGCAGAACTGAACCCAGATCTTTCAGAGCCAAGGCCTTTGCTTGGATATGTGGACTGCACTGGGCTTCCATACTGCCTTGGAGTCAGGAGTCTTGAAACTCAGTTCTTGTCAGAAGATGCTTCCCCTGAAGTCATCAAGGGAGAGAGCCTGTGAGTCAGATCCAAAGAGGTCCCGAGACACACCTTACACACTAACTGTGGATGGGGAGACAAAGTGAGAATTATGGACATGGAAAACAATGCGTTAATGGTTATATGAAGAAACCACACAGGTTTAGCAAGGAGACATGTGCAGATGGGATTCCAGTGGTCACTCTCCAACAGAAGAGATACTGAGGCACATGCCTCTGCCTGAAAGTTTAAACACCACTAGGGGAAAGAATGGTGCCTGAGATTACCCTAGTCTGAATGTGATGTAGGCTCTCTCTTTTCCTTGCTTGCTAGGGGGATGTCAGTGAGCTTGGCAAACTGTTGATGCAAGGTTCCTTCAATGTGTGGACTGACCACAAGAAGGGGCACAACAAAGTGAAGGACTTGGCTAGATTCAAACCAATGCAGAGACACCTCTTCCTCTATACAAAGATGCTGCTTTTCTGCAAGAAACGGGAGGAGAACACAGATGGTCATGAGAAGACAGCTTCATACAGCTTTAAAAATTCATTAAAGGTAATAAATGTGGTAATGGTGGGGGAGAGAAATAAACCTGGTGTTCTCACAACATGGGAATGTTTCCATGTGGAGACTTGAAGAAAGTACATGCATCTGGGACTATCTTGCACTCCTGAGTAAATGAAAGCTCCTACTGATTTTGATCTAGAAACAGACCCAGCCACATGTCCTGCAGCTCCAGATGTGAGCCTTGGTTTTGCAACTCAGTACAAATGGGCACCTTGTGTGTTTTTGCCCAGTGTCCCATAAAGAAAAGCAAGACTGAACGGACCCAGATCTCTCATTGTTCTGCCTATAAGCATCCTGCAAGTTCAGTTCTATTGCAGGTTTTACTACTGACACCAGTTGAGCAGATATATTCTGTGACAACCGTAGCTACAGATGAATCACAGTGAAGTAGAAGCGTCCTTTTATTTGCAGGAGTGACATTTCCAGGTATGAGTCAGGATATTTGCTGTTAAGATGACATTCATAGGTAGGCCAAATTTTTCCTTTAAGCACATTGGTGTGACGCTTGTGATTTCAGACAACTAACATGGGTCATCACGCTGCAAATTTATTACAGAGTAACCAGACAGGAGCTGTAATAGAACCTGGTTCAAGGAGCAGACCAATTCATATGAATGTTTTAAATTTTTTTCTGTGGAGATAGCAGGAATGATGACATAATCAAAACTGTTTAAATCTTCATATCTAATGCTGAGGCAAATCAGAACAAGGGGGATGAACAAATACAGGAAAAAGATGGGAAGCTTGTAAGTATAGCAGCAGTTGGACCTCAAAATTGTGGTTAAGAATCAATCATTTAAGAAATCTAGAATTATTTTTCCACAGTTCCTTGTTTGTCTTGCCTAGCTAGGCACTTGGCTCCTTGCTCACCAATTTTTTAAATTTTCCTGAAACTCTATCAAACTTTTTGTGTTGTCTGGATTTGCAGATGAGTCATTAAATCTCACAAAGCCCTGTTCCATCCCTCTTCCTCTCTCACCTCAAAAGGTCAGTGATGGCAAGTTGAAAATACCATCTTCTTCAAACTGAAAATTTGTATAGGTGGACAAGAGCCAGGATAGGGTTGAAAACTGACCCACAGTTCAGGAAAAAAAAAGCAAAGAAGAAAAACTCATGATCAGCCATTAGCTTCTGTTACTTTTGAGCACTTAAATTTAAAAAAAAAATTTCCTATAACAGTCAAATAGATGAATGATAAATTAGATGTTGAGAAATAACATGTTCCAAATTTTACTTTTAATGACACCCTAAGGTACAGAAGTGAATGCAGCCTTTTAAAATAGTTCTCAGAGGATAAAGAGTTTAAAGAGTATTGACATTTTCCAGATTACATCTTCTTTTCTATTTTGAAACAGATGAGCACTGTGGGCATTACAGAAAATGTAAAAGGGGATAACAAGAAATTTGAGATCTGGTATAATGGCAGAGAAGAGGTCTACATCTTTTTTTTTTTTTTTTTTTTTTTTTTTCCGCCAAGGACTAGAATTCCTTTCAATTGACTTGCTTTTAAGAAAGTTTTCAGTTTCATGACTTTCACTGTCCTGTACACTCAAGAAACAACAGCCATTGGAAGCGTCATTGTTGTATTGACACTGAAATTAATATATCATTGTGAAAATGGTTATGATTTGGGCTAAAAGTGGAAACAAAGTAGTGGAAAATTACTTGGAATGCTGGACAGAAAAGCAAGGACAGGACCTTAGATTGATGGTAACTTTTCCATCTTGAAGAGCATCCTCTTTGAGCAAAGCTGGCCGCAGTGCTCCATTCCTTGGGAAAATTGAGAGCAAATGTAGGTCAGGGCAGCCAAGTGATGGGCAGCATACTTTGACTAGATCTGCTTTGCTTTTTCCTCTTGTGTTCTCAGGCATCTTCTGTTGAGCTGAAAAACACCTGGATTTCAGAGATTCGCAAAGTCCTGACAGGACAACTGGAAGCGTGTAGAGGTAGGGGGCACAAAGTGAGATCTGGTAATGTTGCTTGCTTTCTGTAGCTGTGTGTGACAGCTTGGAGCTGGGATGAGTTACAGTCCTGTCCAGTACCACCAGTGGGATCAGTAAGAACAGATCTATGCGAGGATGAGCTGGGTGGCTGCAGCATGGCTGGGATTTAAACCCTTGTCCTGATCAAAGAAAATTTCTTAGAACTTTTGAAATGGTATGAATAATTATTCCATTCACAGTTAGCCCAAGGAACATGATTTTTCTCTGTTCTCCCTCTCAAGCCACAACCCTGGAAACATCCATTTACATCAGCATGTGAGGAGATGGGGTTCAGTGTTCACTCTGTGTGTTGTCACTAGACCTGACACAAAAGATCTCCTTCCACATACATGACCTGACACAGCAACTGTTTCTCTCTGTCCTATTGTTTGTTTTGCTTTGTTGGGTTTTTTGAATGTTTTTATTTTAAACCTAGTCACCCACCCTAGGTTTTAAATGTCAGTCAGTTATCCCATCTTTTTATCTTGGTGACCTCCTTGTAAAACACGATTAATGACATTTCCCTCTCTCACAGAGATGTCACTATGAAAATGATTTGTGACATGCCCAACACATGAATGATCAAAGCGAAGCCTCATAAGTACCTAAAATAATAACACTTTTTTTCATTTAAGATATTGAACCCAAGACAGACAAAATTCAGTCAGGTTATTCCAGATAGTAAGAGAACATACTGATGAAAGCTATCTGAGATACTATTCTATTTATGAAAAAGAATGTACAGAGTTCTAAAAGCCATTTTTCAGGCTCTCTCAGGAAAAAAAAAAAAACAAAAACCATACCTCCGTCTAATGTAGACTTTTGCTGGATCCTGGCATTGCTTCTCACCTTGACCTGTCATTTTCTGCTTCTCTCATACACACACCTCTCCTTAAAGCAATGCCAGCAAAGCTTCTCCACCCACATCCTTCAGATTCCTAAGCAGACTTTGTCCTAGATGGAAACATGTTCCTGAGCTTCAACTTTAGACGTCACCTTTATTTCAATTGTCTGTTTCACAAAGACAATGAATTCTTACAACCTCCTTAAGTGGAGGGAAACGACTATGCACATTAGCCTCAGCAATTTAATCCAACCCATAACAATATACTTATTTACAATGCTTATTACTCAGGTCTTTTGTTACTACTATTCTTGTCTCCATCCTTTTTCCTTTTTATTCTGAATTTCACTGTGGTCAGTTCAGGAACTGCTGAGGAAAGAACTCAAGATTTTTATCAGTGCAGCGTCAGGACTTGATCTAGGGACTCTATGGTTTGTAATATTTTCTTCTGAAATGTAAAAGCTGGCTTTACTTAAGCTACCACAGAAGAGTAGCTTATGGAGAAAATGTATGTTTTTAATAGGGTAGAGTGCTAATCCTCCATGTGTGTTTCTAGGCAAAGAAAATGAAGCTTGTATGTCACACAGATGAGCATTTGTGAAATCTTCGTAGCATACAAGACCTATATGCTAGAGTTACTATGCATTTTCCAGAGAAAAATGTGTAGGAATCAAGACTGAAAATTTTTGAAAACATTTCTATTTTTATTTTCTTTGTAGTTTTGTCTTAAGATCATAGGATCCTAGAATATTTTAGGTTTCAAGGGACCTTAGGACATCATAGTCCAACATCCTGTCAAAGCAGAGTCAGTTACTGGTTGAACTCAAGACTTTCTCCATTCTGGTCTTGAGAACATAAAAGTATGATTTTCATCCTAGTCTATGAGCAAAGTGAATCCATCAGAACAGCAGTCAGAGGGTAAAAATTGTATCTTATAGTCTATTGCAACTCTTCCTATTGCCTTTTCCCAACTGATCACATGAACCAAAGCCCTTATTACAGGTACTGATGGCAGGAGGAAAATGCTTTGTCCTGTGGTTTTAAACAGTTGTTTCTGTTTCCAGTGACTAATCAAACAAGAGGCCTTAATTCATGCTTAAACCAAGCCTGGATATTTCTCCAACTGTGCACTGTAATGAGAGAAGGAAGAGGGATACATTTGTTTGTCTGGGCTGTTTCTAATGACTGTTGTTAGGAATTGCAGAGGGGGTTGGAATGTTGGAAGGAACCAGCTGAGGTGACTGAGTGAGTAAAAGGCAAAGAAGGTGGCCAAAGATATGTGATAAATAGTTTAACATGTAGGTCGTTAGCATCCAAACACTTAGTGTATATATACCCCCAATCGTATACAGCAGTGAGCACGGAACACCAGCAAGGCTTTGGGTAACACCATTGATCCCAAAGAGCATGATTGTCTCTTGAAGGCAAGGGAATTACAGATGCGTCTTAAGGGATTTGTGCCAGCCTGTGAATCAGTTGCCAAAACCACGAATGGAGCTACTTCTGACTCCTCATGCAGAGTGCTCCTTTCTTCCAACATTCCCACCCACAAAAGACTTTAAGTTTAATCTTTCAGTGCTGCCCCTGTCCCTTTGTTCTCCTTTCATTGACAGGAGCTTCATCTTCTTCCAGAGTGAAATAGCCCTAGGATCTCAGCAGCTCCTTCCATTGCTTCCACACTTCTCAGTGTCTTGACTCTCCTGGTCCTGAAAACCAGGTTGTCAGCGTCTTTCTTATCATGTTTTTCCACTCAGCAGTTACTGGACATAGGTACAAGTGCAGCTGTGCAAAAGGAGCGAACAAGTGACATTTTCTGGTTGCTGTTTGTCCAGGATGTTGAGCAAAAGCATTCTTCAGAGGGATGGGGATATATTCTACTAGATGGCTGCATGTGTAAAAGGACCAATGGATGTGTATTGCTAAATCCAGAAAAAGCTGTGAGCCACAAAACTTGTATTCTGGAAAAAATGCCAGTATGTCCATTCTCTAGATCCATATTGTGCAGTGAGCTAGGAAGAGGTACAAAGGAAAGAAAAGGTAGTAGGGGAAGAAGTTTCTTCTTCACTGAAAAAATATGGGTGGAAGAGATGTTTGGGTGAGCTAAGTTTTCAGCTCTCATTTAAGATCGCCACATGCCTTTCTCTTCTTGCAGCAGCAGCAGTCAAAATCTCTCCTCTCCTACTTCTCTCTCCCTCTTTCTCACCTTCTATGCAAATAAAGAAGCAATTTATACAATTTGGAGCAATTTCTTTTTACTTTTTCTTTAACAGAAGCAAGCCAACTGCACCAAAGAATCACCGAGAGTGTATACCATGCACCCATGGATTCCTCCAACGCGAGCAGGTAACTGCAGTTATAGCATATCAGGGCCATGTTTTGTCTTGCCTTTGTGGTTTTGCAGTACATAAATTCTTCATTTTCTGTGTTTAGCTTCCTGGGTATGAACTTACTCGATTGTCTTCAAACTTTTTAAAGACATGTAGCTAAACGTTTTGCTCACGGGGAAACTAAAATCACAATGCAGAATTCATTTCAAAGATGATCATTTACTTTTGTGAAAGAACCATATGCTCTGGATTAACTCAAGTTTAGACAAAATGTGTTGGAACATTTCCAGGATGTTGAATGGAGCTGTCATCAAATTTTTGTAATGACCCAATTGCTGGGCAAGCTTAATGTAAGTTGGCATGGGATATCCCTGTAAAATTTTAGCAGGATCAACCAAACCAAGAAATCCCATGTAACACAGCCAGCCTTTGAGAGTTGTACAACTTGATGCAATAAATTTTAAACAGATGCAGTGCTGTTTGTCCTGTACCATATTTTCTCTAGGCTTAGTTACATTTGCATTGTTTAAGGTTTAAGCTGAAAAGGTTTAAGGGTGAAAATCTTTTAGCAAAACCTTAGGTAGGAGAAAAGTATTCAAGTAATATATGAAATGCAATCACAAAAATGTTTCAAATCAATCCAGATGTATGTCCCTCTTATAAGGCTCTTGAAGTGAGAATACTCAGAGCAGAAATTATAGACAAAATATGTCAACAGAAAAATAATTAACTGCAGGAAGAAAGGCCATGTGGTCAGAGGAGGAGAGCTCAGATGCTTCTGCTCCAAATGCTGGGTTATTGTAGGTACAGGGAGAAAATGGTAAGTCTTCATAAAAGAACAATGCTTTGGGCTTTCGTGAGTGGAACAGTGTCCTGTTGGCTATTGTAAGCAGAGACTGCCTTGATCCTCTGTAACATGTGTCTCAGAGAGAGGCAAGGACAGGGGAGTGGCAGCACAAGGTGGCTTTGCGCTAGTTGATATGAAATGGTGGATCCAGAATTCCTCAGACTGTGGAGCCCCTTCTGCAGCCTGTTTTGGGATGCTGGGCGGAGGCACGGAGAGGAAGGAAGAAACTAGGCTTTGAGATAGCCACCCACACAGGCTTAGCCTGTGTTTACGACTGCCGTGACTAAAGCAGCCCCAGTTGTGCAAGGTGCTATAAGCAGGCCAGCAGTAGACAGGATTAGCTAAAGGGCAACCAGCATCATCAGTGCTCTGGTAGTGGTTGGAGGGTAGTTAATTACTGAGATTTTATCTAACCAATAGACACCCTCTCCTGGGTTGCCCATGTGTAACAGTGACTCCTACTGTTCATTGGGAATTGTCAAACCTGTACTGTGACACTGGGGAAATCTGTTGGTAGGACACTCTCCCCTCCTTGAGCCATCTGTTCAACGACAAGGACTATCCTTTTACTTGTTTACACGCCGCCACAGCACTTGGGGCTGCAATTCCATGAGATAAGGCAGGGCTGGGCTGACTTGGGATTGGAGCTGAGGTGTTGGCAAAGGGACACTTAGAGCCAGTGCCCTTAATACAGTTGGTTATTAAGGGTCCCTAAATCCTGTTCAATCTATTTAAATTCTCTGTAAATTCTTTCCCAAAGTTTCACTGTTTAATCCTGAAATGAGATGCCCTGTGGTATCTATTGCTGCTGAATCTCTCTCAAAGGAAGGCTGCTGCATTTCAGTGATAATGAAATGATCCGTTTGTATTGTTCTCTAATCTATTTAAACATATGAAACTTAAATAGACTATCGTTCTAACTGCTTAACTATCTGCTTTATTGGAAGTGACTGATTCAGCCATACACCCATGTAAAAATATTCTGTGTGCACATAGATATACACTTGGAGTTTTACTGCAGATGCTGTTTCAGAGAAGCTTGTGCGTTTTCTTGGTGTCTTTCTCACAGCTGTAAATCTTTTTAACTGTCAGCTGCATGTTTCACAGTTATCTCAGTCTTGAGGGGAAGGAACAGAGAAAAAAGGCTAAGGAAATGTGAGTGTACTTTGGATTTGTTCCAATATTTATTTTGAGCCCCATTTTGTACCTGACATCAGGCTGCAAAATCACATTTTGATTTAGTACAGGAGGTAACAGAGATCTCTGTTAAGGTTCCATCAGAAAGAGGTCAGAGGTTCAAATACAAAGCAGTGAGCCCCAGGCTGCCTTGTAGTTATAAAAGGTATTCACAGATCTTTAGTATTCCAAATGCTTTTAAGTTTTTCATGATATCTTGGACCTTCCCTTACAGCAAGACAAACCCTATGAATGTCAAGTATCACAGTTCATGTTAATTGTAAACAGCAATGTAATTGCTGATGCATGTTAATAACAAGATTTTGGAAAAGAGTATTTCAAGTGTGCAGATCCAATGAAATGTGTGGAGCAGTCTGCCAAAGGTAACAGTCAAACACCCAAACTAAACTGCCCAGACATTTGCAAAACAATGAGGATGAGAACCATGAGATAACCTGCAGCTCCAGTGCCGTACAAACCTGGGGCAAGGGCTTCCTTCCTCCTACAGATGACAGGGCTGATACCTGTGTGAATCTGGCAAGATGGGTCCTCTCTTCTATGGTCCATCTGTGGACAGGGATATCCCACTTGGATTCATGTTTTCAAAGAGCAAAAGAGACAGAAGTTGGGGGATTCTGGAGCCAGGGGAATCCATATGTTCCTCTACACATGGTATGACCTCCCGCGTGACCATCCAGTACCCATTTCTCTCTTGGAAAACCGGAGTCCTCTTTTCTAACCTAGTTTTCCACTCCTTCCTTCCAAATCTGTTGGACTTGCAAAAAGACCTTGTGAGACAACCACCTTGTTCCTCCATTTTTCCCTTCCCAACTCTCACTTAGCACATCCCTCACTGTGTGGTGTGGAAAGGAGACGGGCTAGAATGGCTTTTTCCACCATACATGTCTGCACAGATGCAGACTTTCATAGCGCACAGAATTTTAAAACCTGCCCTTTATTCCTTAGGCTTCCATATCTGAGGGTGAAAAAGAATGTTTAGTGCTCAGTGCTCCATTAGGTATTAAGCAGGAGTGTAACTATTTTTGTATTTCTTTTGTCCAAAGGTATAGCAGGAAGTCATCAAGTATATATGAAAACAAATCCGAGACATCAAACGTGGAAACATCTAACAATAAAAACAGGAATTCCAGTCCCAGCGCCAGACAAAAGAGAGGTAGGAGTTCTGCGACAGACCTTTTTGCTTCCAAAGGGTAATATTTTTATTTCTGCACACTCATTTCTGGAGTTTGATGAGGATATTTTAAATGTATGTTGTTTAAACCCAACATCAAAAAAACAGTGCTACAAAGCTGAGTGACTGTACTGTGAAACTTCCTGAAGGCCAAAAAGTGTTACCAGTTCAGGATTTTTTAAGTCTGAGTTTTGATGCATTACAGCTCTCTTTATGCAACTTGTGTTATTTAAAAATAGAATTGTGAGGGGCAGTAGTATGCATATTTTAACCTTCTATATCCTGGCTAAATTCGCTTCTAGCCATATTTAATTTTAAGATTGTCTGTGGACTTTGCTAATTAATTTCCTTGCTTTTATGTCAGAGATTTTTTTTTGCCTTCTCTGTGTATAGGTCCCCCTCTAGTGTATAGTGAATAAATGCACATGTGGTCACAGAAAGTCCCTCCGTTATTTGAGGGCATAAATACAATAGATATGTTCTATACAATGTAGATTAAAATGAATGCTAAAATGAAACTGGATCTCATCTGGCAGTTACAGGAACAGAAAATCTTTCAACAGGAGCTTCTCTTTTAGGTAGCATTTGAAATGTCAGAGCAAAGACTGTTCTAGTAATATAAAAAAGAAAATTGCAAGGTCTTGAGAGATTAATGTCCAAATGAGGTTTAAGGTAACAGCAGGACAGCAGGTCCCTTTATAAGTGGAGATGGTAAAAAAAAAAAAAAAAGTGGAATATTTTTTTCGTTGAAAAATAGGCTATTCACCAAAAGATTTTTCACTGTAGTAAGTTTTCATTCTGGGGAGAAAGTTATGGATTTGTCATTAAAAAATCCAATGTTAAAAACCTGTTTCAGTAAAAATTTCTTTTTAAAAAATATGAGCTTTTTTTTTTTTTTAAATTAAAAAAATTTGAAAAGCAGTCTTGAATTCAAAATTCCTAAGCCCCCTTTTTAAAAAATTTCCAGGAAAATGATTCATGTTTTTGCCCTGGTCCAGCTTACCCAAGAGGGTGGGGACTGGGATCACTCGGTGCCACTCCTGCCAGCCCAGCCCGGGGCCTCCCCATCCTCTGGCATGGGGCAGCCCTGCAGAGCTGAGCGCCGAGGCCCTTGGCCGGGGGGCTCCGGGGGTGCCTGTCCCCCCCGGGCTGCCAAACCCACCCCGCAGAGAGACGGCGGGAGAACTGTCCCGCTCTAGATGTCCCACCGACCCTTGTGTCCCTGTGAGGCGCCTCTGGCTGGGACCCTGATGGGGCTGAACTTGTCTTAAAACCGTACAGTGAGGTCCTGCTTCCAGAGGGGCGTGGAGTGGTGCTGGGAGGGCACGGTCTGCGCTACACACCAGCGTGGGGCTGGTGCTCTGCCAGAACTGCCTCTTCTGTGCCACCGACTGACTGTAATGCTCCCGCTATCTATGCAATTACAGAGCATTTCAAAATATTGTTTTCTTTCTATAGTAGAGACGGGGAGGGCACTATTGGCAAGCTATTTCAGTCTCATTATTTTTGTGGATAAGCACCTGTAATTGAGTTATCTACATAAAAAGCGGTGTTTTGTGTGGACCTGACTGGTAGCTTCACCAAGTTGAAGCTGTATGGGAGCTGAGTCCTGCAGGAACCTCTGGAGACCACCTCGTCTGACTGTGCTGCTCACAGCGGGGTCGGAGGGAGCAAGCGGCAAAGGGTTGTGTCCAGCTGCCTTCTGAATAGCTCCAAGAAGGGCAACTCCACAACTATCTTGGGGACACTGTCCCAGGCTTTAACCACCTTCACAGTAAAAAAGTTTGTTCGTCTTTTTAAATGGAATTCTCTGTATTTCAATTTGTGCCCGTTGCTTCTCTCATCCTGTCACTGGGCCCCACTGAGAGGCGTCTGCCTCCATCATTTTTACTTGACAAGATGCCCCTGAGCCTTTTCTTCTCCAGGCTGAACAGTCCCAGCTCTCTCAGTCTCTCCTCGTGTCAGCTACTGCAACACCTTGATCATCTTCATGGCCTTTCACTGGATTCACTCGAGTACATCCATGTCTGTCATGGTGGGGAGCCCAGGACAGGACCCGGCACTCCGGGTGTGCCTCCCCCGTGCTGAGTAGAGGGGAAGCATCACCTCCCTGATCCTGCTGGCAAGGCTCTGCCTAACGCAGGCCAGGATGTGGTTTTGGCCACAAGTACACTTTGCAGGCTTATGTTGCCCATCAGGACCTAGTGCTTATTATGCTTGGAAATGGTTTCCAAGATTATTTGGTATATCTACAGAATGAAGGAAAAGGTTTGAAATAACTCAGGTGGAGACAAGATGTCTTTAGAGACCAGTGTCTAATGACTGACTGGTGCTGAGAAGCAGTGGGGACTTGTGAAATCCTAAGGGGTCCCTCAGTGAAATGATATAATTGCATAGCTGAAGAACTAACATATAAACCTGCCCCATACACACACGCACTGTTGTACTTGCCACATGACTCTGTGATAATGAGATATTACACATTTTCTTGCTTTGTGCAAACAGGAAGTAAATATATTTTATATACCTGTTTCTGGATTCTTTATAAGCTACACTACCTTTACAAAGATTGCCTCGCAGTGGGAGCAGCCATGGCAGGGAATGGCTCTCAGGCCAGCAGAGGCAGTCTGAAAGCCAAACGCTTCCCAGTGCGCCTGTGGGCAGCCCCACATCCCACCAGAGGCACCTGCCTGGCCTAGAGCTGGCAGCAGGCCATCAGGTAGAAGGAGCTGAACTACACGGATATAATACTTCTGTATTGTTAAAATCTGTTCATCTCTCACCCACCTGTGCATGCAGGCATCTCGGATCCTGGATTATCCTGGCTGCAGATCAGGAAGTGATGTGATGCGCTTTCCTTTGGAAGCACAGCTTGTCTGTCTGTTGCTTGTCTGTCAGTGTGGATTCACTGTCTCTACACGTTCCCTTTGTACTTCTGGTCTTCGTTTGTCCCTCTAATGATTTTCACTTGGCAGTGTAGGAAAAAAAAAAAAAGAGAAGAAAAAAGCTATTGGTTAAATCCTAAAGCAAAGAACCAGGCAGCCAACACATGGCTTTTCTCCTTTGTTACCTGCCCACACAAAGAAAGGGACAGATGCAGAATTTGGCAGGAGTGCATGGATCTGGGGGGGTGATCTAGGTCCACCTGTTTCTGGGATTGCAAGTAACTTAGTATCTTTCAAACCCAGAGTCTCAGGACCTAGATCCATCTGTGACTTATCTCTGTAAAGGCAGCTGTCAGGCAGCATGGCTGGCTTGTTCATGTGGGAGCCTGGCACGTAAGCTTTGCTGGCATGGCACTCCTTACATCCCAGCAAATCACGAGATCAAATGCATGACTATGTGCCAGCTTTGGAGGCTGTTAGAAAGACTTCAGCAGGTAAGGCTGAGAGTGTATCAGCCATGGGGTGATGATGGCAGACCCTTCAGTGCTAGTACTGGGTAGCAGAAGTGGGACTGCTCCCAACACTGGCTGTCTGTACATGTTCTGCACTGCAAGGCTCCTTCCCTTCTCTCTACAACCTTGCTGTTCCAACCACAATGATACGGTTTCATAGTAAAAGGCATTAGATCCTTTTTAATGAGCCTGCTGCTAAACTGTATTTTCCTTTGATGAGAGCTACATCCCTTCGCCTGTTTTTCTTTGGTTTTGTTTTGTTGTTGTAGTTCTCCATTAAAACTCAGTGAACCAAACTCAACCCAGGGGCTCTGTTTGGCTCAGCTGGTTTAACCACCCTGACCTCACGTCACCTTTCTGATTGATTAGCTCTTGCTCAGGCTTGAACTTAATCAAATTTATTTATTTATTTTTAGTTGTCATCCAGTGCTAACCTTTCCTTTCCCATAAGCTGAACAGCTGACCCTTCCTTCCTTATTTCTCTTCCCTCTCCCTCTCTCTCCTAGTTGATGCTTCCACCAGCCTTAACCTTGAGCGCACAGCGCTTGCTAGAAAGCGATTCACATTGCAAGGTCTTTCCAACCGCAGAGCTCCACCCAAAGGTAAAATCACCCCATGCAGCATTTGGTTGCTGGCCATGTGTCTCCTGCACTCCCACAATGGTTCTCTCCATCCCATAGTGTCATCCATCACTATTTCCTAAAGTGCTGCTGCGTCTCACCAAAATGCTTGTCTGATGCACACATGTGGCTCCTTCTCAGACGCTGTTACCAGAAATTGCTCCCGTAGCAGTGTTGGCAGGCAACCTTTGAGCTGACTGGTTGTGTCTTTTACTGGTGCACTGTGCAAATAACATTTATTTCTAGTTTCTCTCAAGGGCTAAAGTGTGAACTTGTTTTAAACCACCAACTTAACTTCTTTCAGCAATTTGCTGGCCTGAAGGGAAAAGCATCATCTCTGTGTTATGCTACATGAGGTTTTCATGTGTTAAATTGTTTATTGGTTGGACCTCTCTGCTTTTTCAAATGTTGTTCAGCTGTAGCCTAGCCATTACACTAGGGAACTGGAATTCAGAAGATCTGGGGTTTATTGTCATTTCTACTTGATTACGTTATTATGACACATTAAAATGCTGTGTTCTGAGTCTTTGTGCATAAATGTTTAGAAGATTCTTAATATCCATGAGTAGAGAGCATTGCATGTTCCTGTGATGTGTGTACAAGGAAGAGACTTTAGAGGAAAGAAAGAAATATGAATAAAAATTAAATTGAATTACTATTTGAAGGAACTTTCTGAAAAGATAATGTAATTACTCTTTTTATTGTTATTATCTGGCTTTTCTCCTGTTCTGATAAATTATATTTCTTCTGTGAAAAAAAGGGTTAGTGTGCAGTGGAGAGGGTGAGCATCAAAGGAGGAAGAAGCAAGAGGAAAGCATAAAAAGAGAAATACAGAAACATTAAACTACAGTGTTACAAAGTAGATGAGAATACACCAAGAGTCAGTACAGCCATAAGATTCTGGCTGCAAGGTTAAGGCTGTACTTGGTAGTCAGATGCAGGATGGACAAATGAGTTCAGTGTTCTGAATACAAAAAAAAGGGAGTGGTTTTCAGATCCTGTGATTTAGGGAGATCAGTTGCAAAATACAGATTTCAGAAATGCGGGATAACGCTGTAATTCAGGCAAGTTTGGATCTGCAATTTTGGTTTGGGTCTCTTTTGCTTTTTTATCTGAGTTTTTTTCTTGTCATGTGAAATGTCTTGCATTGTATTCAGTGTTCCAGACAGCAAAGCACAATTCAGAAGAGTTCATACCCCCTAAACTGTAGGCACTCTCGGCTCAAAGACTTGCTGGGTGTGGTTACTTGAGATTCCTGTGAAACACCTCCATTACACAATGTCCCCTTTCACTTTGTTGTGTTGTTCAGTTACTAATCTGGTCCTGGCCTAGAGGAAACCAGTTGGCAAATTGGCCGGATGATTTGCAGAGTGGTCATTTCTGCAGGCAGTGACAGTGCAAAGCTGTGGTACCACTGTATGGACTGGCTGTTAAGGCGGATCAGAAGCTGTAAGAAGGTAACAGGGAGGTTACTGCAATAATTACGCTTGTCCTGCTCTTGACCCCTTTGTCTAAGGATTTGTTACTGGCAGTGGCAGGAGATGGCATACTGAGCTGAGTACACTTTGGTTCAGACCCACTGTGTCTGTTCATGTCCAAAACACATAAAAGGGAAGGTTTAAACAATAAAATTACAAGGCTCATTAGGGGGAAAACAAGATTGCCGGATGAATAGCATCTGGCAGTGGAGCATGGATGCTCAAAGCACTGCTGAACTCTCTGCCCAGGCTGGATATGATGGTGTAGAAAACATTGTATATTAGCACCTTGGTGTTTTGGCCAAAGAAATGCTGTGTCTGGAGGAGAAACTCTACCATCCAGCACTCCATTAGTGCAGAGAGCCCCAAGGCAGCCGTACCAGAACTGGCACCAAGGTGTGTGAAAGCCCACACTTGTAGCCCTCTGCATCTCCCCCACCCTTGGGTCAGCATTAGCTGTCCTGGTTTGCAGACCCAAGCTCATATTCCTTGGGGTTGTCACAGGGTCTCTAAGAGCTGCAGGATGTGGTGCAAATGTAGCCCAACACCATAATTATAAAGTGCAATTTTCTTTGTGTTTCCATAAGAGCAGTTACAGCAGCCTAAATGTGGAGTCATTCCGTTGTAATTATCACTGAGAGCAGAGTTTAACCTCTCATTTTTCTTCAGCATTTTCAGGAGGTGTGAATAAGGATGTACTTGAATATATGTGCTTTTATGAGTAAATTGATAAGGAAGTGCATTAGCAAGTACAAAATTTACAGTCTTTTTACAGTAGCCAATCTGCAGTTAAAGTTGCACTGAGATTTTAAGGAGCTAATATGGTTTCCTGATGTTTTGGCATAATGAAACATTATAGGAATTGCAATTCAACCAGTCACCCTAATTTCTGCTCCACTGGAAACATATAAGGAATGTGACATTTACTAGGCAGAAATAGGGAAAAAAATAAAGAGAACTGAACATTTAAGATCTCTGGCAAGGAAGTCTTTACAGTAGTATAATTGTGCACAGGGTATTTAAAGCTGAAATATAAAATCAGCTGAAACATATTTTACTCCAGTGATGCATGCCAGTTGACCGGGGGGGGGAAGAAAGAAAAAGAGAAAAGAAGTAGGACATGATAAGAGAAAGGAGACAATTGGAATAGAAGAATCCCTCTGAATCACAGGCACCATCTAGGAACATCTGGGCTAAGATTCAGCAAAGCATACAAGCATGTGCTACAAAGGGAAATAACTTTTCACCTATCCCAGAAAATTTTTCAATGAAAATGGAAACGACTTTAATTTTTACATAAATATTTCTTTGATATTTTAAAAAATCAAAACATGAAAATCACAAATAGTTTTTGCCAAGTCTGAAAACCTTCAACAGAATATTTAAAGCCACTTCTATTTTCAGCTGAGGTTGTGTCCTGGTAGAGTTAAGTATTCAGGTATCTTACTGAAGCTGAGATATAAAGCGTAGGATAGCTTCACTCATGCCTCAGTGGAAACACTCACTTGAGTAATGCAGCACATGTGCTTAGAGGTTTTTCAGCAGAAGAGACTAAAAAGTTAATCCTGAAATATTTGTAAGCAAGCAGCTTTTTCTCCCAAATGGAGCTGCTGTAGTCGGTAGGTGCAGGAAGTGTACTGATGTGCTTGTAGATGCGTAGACACGATCTCTTAAGAGCTGCGTAATGACCTCAGTGTGTTTCGAAACATCATGTGCTCTGAAGTTAGCTGACGGTCCGTTTATACCTCTGATCTGTTTATGAAGTAATTTGAGTAAAAAGTGCTACTCACATCTCGTAGTGAAATGTGGGGAAGTTGTGTCTTCACTCCTACGTGGACTTTAAGACAAGGGAGGATCTGATTTGGAGTAAACAAAAAAAAAGCTCTTTTGCCTTCACTTTCTCTGAGCTGATTCGGACCAGTAAGGATGGAGGCCCAGAGAACATTTTCAGGCATTTCGCACTGTTAATTTCTAGAAATGATAAATGTGAACTCCAAACCATTCATGTTTGTTTTCCAGTGTATTTCAGGCATCACAGAACAAGCAGTTCAGTGTCTAAAATAATCTAAATCTCATCTGTAGACACACACTCCACTCTAACCATCATGCTCATCTCTCTGTGTTTTGTAGCTCTACTTAGACACTAATTGGTTGCTAAAATATTAATTGGCATAAGTCTCCTTTCTGAAATAGCAAAATTGGTTCAATTGGAATTGCTTTGAAAATTGCTTTGAAAATATGTTCATATAAACTCTCTTCTGTGCTTTTCAGTTTGTTCAGGATATTTTTCCTGGCTGTTTTAGAGGAGCAACCTACCTTTCATTTACCCTTTTCCAGCTGCTGCTTTGCTTAGGACATCTTTTACCCTCAGTGCTTATTAACCTCTAATCCTGCCCTGCATTGCATCTGTCTGTTCTCCCAGATCCAGAATCTAAGGAAAGAGAAGTTACCCGTCGCTTTTCCCTAGCCTCCTCCATCAGCACCACAGTTAATGCTTCTGCTGTGACCAAAGGTACTGTCATGCCGCTTGCTTAGCTACCCTTCTCCCTTCCTGCTGACCGATACATTTACTGCCAAATGCTGTTCGCAGAGTGAGTACATCAGGCTCAATTTTTCTAAATGCAGGAGGTTCCAGTAGAAGAGTCAGGACCATTGTAACACCTGTAGGCAGGCAGCTAAGACATTCTGAATGTATATCAAGATGTGCTGCTAGTGACTCTTCTCACTTGCTCTGTGGTAGGATTCAAAGAGTGGTTCTGGTTTCCATGGAAACTGGATTAATTTTTGGCTGATGTGGGGTTAGGTTTCCAATTTCTCCCAATTTTGGATTAACTGAAATTCAGTAGAAATTATTTCTCCATTTCCTTAAAGCTGTTTAGGATTTTTGCTCTCAAGAAGGAAAGAATCTTCTTCTTTGCGTAGCAGACATCAGATGGTAAGAAAGCCTGAAATCAAGCCAAAAATGAGTAGCAGTAGATGCCAATTTTAGGCATAGTTAGCATAATCACTGTTATGATAAGAAATTATGTCTGCAAGGAAATTTTCAGATGTGTAAAGGAGCTAGGTGCCCAGAATGTCCTGAACCGTATGCAGTTTGTGTGGGAACTGATGAAAGTTTTATTTCTGAGCTGGAATTGTTTTTGGACAAGGCACTTTTACAAAATTTACTTGAAGTTACTGCACTAGTGCCTACATTTAAACTCAAAAGCAGCCCATGCATTTGGGCAAGCTGGCTGTGTTGAAAGTCAGTAGGATTGTAGGCACCTATGCCTAGATGTCAGAGTTACTTTTCAAAACAGAACATATGGTCTCACACCAAATTCTGAATAGACTGTCTTTTGGCAGTTCCTGGAATGGAGGAGCTGATTGGCAAGTTTAAGATTTTCAGGGCAATTCATAAACCAAAATAGAAGGAAAACCAGCTGAATTCATTTGTATTAAAATCTTTCCTATCGATTTGCCAGGAAGAAGGCTGCACAGTATTTAGTGCATTCTAAATAGTTGTGAAGTATATGAACCATATTCTAGACTGTGCCATGAGCTGTCATGAAATGAGAGTGTGGCGGGGATCACTGGCAGAGGAAGGATGTGGTAGTACCGCTACCTACGGATGTTTCTTTGCCAGTGTCTTTAGACAGTAACATTAAAATGTTACCACATGGAAACGATGGGCATAGGACAGGAGAAGTTCTTATAGCTTTTTGTCCTTGGCAACAACTTCAGAAACACATAATCAGTTATTAAGTTATGGGAAGATTGAATTACTTCCTAGTATTTATTTCCAAAGCTGGGGAAAAGGAAGAAGCACGTATGTACTAAGAGGATGCACAACCAAGGGTTGGTCTTTAGTGTTGTTTGTCAAAGAGAGCATGTGTCAATTACAATGAAATTCAAACTTTGTTACAGGTTCATATCAAAAAATCCTGACCTGGGATCCTGTCTGCCACAAGATTGTTGACAATTTCTTGGGATACTGAGAAAACTACTTTTGTAATGATTTTAAAAGCTAGAAAACAAAATCAGTGCTTTTCAATTAAGTGTTTTATTTATAGCATCTGCTTTTAGAAAATACTTCATATGAGAAAAGAACTGAAGCCTGAGTCTTGTCTCAGCGTCAGTCAAATGCAGGTCTAGCCAGAGTGTTTGGATCATCACGTTGGAGGCTACTGCGTACTGCTGTGTGCTGATCCTCACTGCTAACAGTTCAGCTCTGTCACATCACCAGTCCTTCACACGTGGAGTCAGGACACAGGAGAAACATTGTATGTGGACCTGTGATGGATGCCCTCCACTTCAGTGGGCATAAGTGGTGGCTTTTGTGGGCTCTTCTCTGCCAGCCTCTTGGGTAGAAAGCAGAGATTGTGAGCCTGCCTGCGTTAGTGCCATCTCCTGGACCAGAATGAGAGACAACTTCTGTGAAACCTCAATGGAAGCAGATATATTTACTGTGTCTTAATGTCTTCTGCAAAAAGGGTCTGTTTCCTATCTACATCACAGAAGTGTTTATCTTCACCACCTAGAATTTAGGGGCTGGTCTTTTTTCTGGGTGAAATGGAAAGTATTAGGCAGGGAGTGTTTCCAGGTAATGGGAAAGCAAGTTTCTCCTTTAACAATGTTTACAGCCTTGTGACTCTGCAAACTTCACACAGGTCCCCTTGTTCCTGCAGTTAAAGTCAAGAGACATGAAATAAAGAGTGACCCAACTCCCCTGGGGTTTGAAGGTATGAGTATTTCCATCCTGCATGAAAACCTTTTTGGCAATCTTTTGATATTATTTACTGAATTCACATCTCATCACTGCTGGCAGACAACACTGGAGTCCATTAGGGGTTTGGTGTCAGTTTATCTGTCTAACTGTGATAAACACGGCTTGTCACCCTCTTACCTGTCCCCTGCACTCATATTTACCAACTTTCACCTAGGGATGGGCCTAAATTAAAACCCCAAATCTCTGCCTGTTTTGGGAAGTAATGTTCCAGACCGCCATCTGGATTTGGATTTTCTGCCTGGCTTCTGCCTCACGCTGCAGAGTGCAGCAGCAGGGAGCCAAGCGGCTGCTTGTCACCTTCACCTGCAGTCTGGCCGCTTGCATCCCTCTTCCCTTGTTAGTGTCCATACCTAATAAGAGGAGCAGGAGCCATGTGCATGAAGACTACAAAAGAGGCTAGGCTGTGCATCAATATCCATTTACGGTGCAGTGTTTCATTTCAGCCAAGCAGAATTTCCGCCTATTTGTTGCAGCATATTCATCAATTACTGTTTAATAAACAGTACCAAAGAGTTAAACTGGGAACTTAGTCCCCAGCCACTAGAAGATCATCATCTTCCATTGTCAGCTTTCTCCTTTACATGAGCATTTGCCAGAGCATGCTGCCTTGTGGGGCACAAGCAGTCAGGTACCCCTGCTGCAGGACAGGGAGGAGAGAGATGTAGGCTGCAGAGTCCTTTCTTAGGATTGTGTTGCTCTGCACAAAACTTTGGTAGAAAGGGCAGGTGGCCAGGTCAGGGATGAAATCAGTGACATATCAGAGTTATCTCAATTCAGAGACAGTAGAAGAAATAGCAGTTTTGCTGTTTGCAGAATATTTCCTTTTGCCAGTGATCCCTGGCACTACATTTGGAATCATCCTGGCACCCAGAGTTTCCCAAACTGTGGCGTTTAAACCTCACTTTTCTCGCTGACATATACTTCTGATCTCAGGATGCCATGTGGCTGCAGAGGTAGGGTGTATTTTGAGGTACAAGTACTGTCTGTAGGACACAGCTGAGTTGATCCTCGCTGGTTAAAAACATGGTCCTACTGCACAACATCCCTCACCAGACTGAGGTTTTTTAAGTAGGGAACAATGAATGTTATCATCCCTTTACCTGAAGATATTGCTGTTATTGCCAGGGCTCTGGCAGAGTTAATAACGCAAAGGATTTGATGTACTTATATAAAAACTTCCTGCACAAAATTGCATTGCATTTCTCAAGAGTTTCACTCTTGAGAATAATTCATTTCTGGCTGGGAAGAAGAGCCTCCCTGATCCCCTTGCATTGCTGTATGGATGGGCATCAAAACCATATACCATCACCTACAGAATGATTTGAAATGCTGCAAGGAAATGATATTAAAAACTTGTAAGGAAGCTGTAGTGAAATAGAACACTGCACTGTTCACCAGCAATCGTTTAATTAACATCAATATTTCTGTTTGAGTCGTTTGGCTGTTCTTACAGTTTCTCTGTGGAATGCTGCTGTCGTTTCACTCATTTGTGCTGGTCATGTGTCCCCTCTTTTGTAACTGTTGGACCCCAGTCCATGTGTGTGTTAAAGAGACTACCAGTTGCAGAGGTGATGCAGGAATTCACTTTGTGCTAGTTGTCTGGTCACTATTTCACCTTGAAGACACAAATTGTACTTCCCGTCACAGATGCTTTTGAGAACACCATATTGGCCCAGACTAAATGTAATACCGGTTCCACCACGAGGCCCGTACCTAGATCTGCTTCACAGACAGGTAAACAAAATTAAAACAATTATCATCTCAATTTGAGAGTGTAATATAAATTCGTGATAATATTTCCTCTCTTCAGCTTAAAGAGTTCCTCTTTTAATGAACAGTATGTCTCATGAAAGCAATGAAAGAACAAGCTTTGGTCAATAGCAGGTATAGAAACAATGTCCCAGATTCTGCTTTTCTGTAGGTCAAGCACAGCTGAAATTAAAAGCGCAGCTTTTAACTGATGTCAGAGAGCTCAGAATTTGTTCTGTGTTATTTTAAAGCTTGAATTCAGTATGTAAAACTTAGGCTTAGTCTCTGAAACTAGAATAGCAATTGGTATGGAAGAGGAAGACTGATGCATGTATTTCTAAGGAATTGTTGCTGGTTAGGTTTCTGCCTTGGATGCTTTCTACAAATGACAGTGGCAAAAGATTACCAAAACTTTGTCTAAGTGGGAGGGGGATATCTTTTTCTTTTGGTGTTTGTAGCCCAGCCTATGATTTTGAATTAAAATTGCTGTAGCAGTTTAAAGCTAATTAGTATCGATGTATTCTTGTAGATTTAGACAGTTGCTAATATTTTGCTGTGTGATACAGAATATGGGGTCTAGTTCTGTATGCTGTGTGGTCTGTAATTGAAATTGTCTCTTCCATCTCAGAACTCTGCTGGTATAGATCTTGGCAGGGACACTCACAACCCAGCACATGAACACAGCCTCAGAGACTGGTTTACACCTTGGAAAGTATGGATGAGCTCACCATACCTGTAGGGTTCTAACTGGGGATGCTGCTCTGGTGCCGGGAGGTCCCTGTCTCTCTTGTAGTCGAATTGTAGCAGTCGGGCAGTCACAGCCCCTGTGTAACAGGAGGGAGGAGAAGGGGCTGCAGAGCTACATGACCACATACTGCACCAATCAGTGCCTGCAGCAGGGAGGATGTGTGTGGGGAGGGACTAATTAAATCAGTTAATAAGCCTGTTTCTCCCAGATCAGATTGCTTCTCTGTTTACTGCCTCTCCTGGGTTTTGTATTGTCCCAGGCCAGGTTGTGAGTGCTGTTATGCATAATCCCACTGCATGAGCAGCTGTCTCTGTGCTTTGCCTTGCTGAGAGCAGTGGCCCACAGGCTGTAGAGAACTTGATTCATCATCTGCTCAGCCCAAGTCACAGTGATTCTGCTAATGGACTGACTCCATTTGGCACGTATCTGTTCGGGCTGCAGAATCCCTTAGTAGACACAAGGTCTGTTTCCTCCTAGCTGGACTGTAGCCATCCCCATCAGAAAAGGGACAGGCATCAAGTGTGACGGAAAGTGTAGATCATGACTGCCATCTGTACAGAAGAGGCTGAATTACTGTTCCGTCATGGGAGCCTCAGGCAGGCAGGTTTTATAAGGCTCCTCCTGAACTTCCCTCAGGACACATCTTCTAGGCATGCCTTTATAGGTAAAGAGACTGGCTGTTGTGCTTGGGCTGCAAATCTCTCATTAAGTTCCTCCTACTGGGCTGGTTTTGGGTGCAAATCATGTAATAAAACTGCTAACACCAAGGTCTGGTTGTCCTTGTGCCTTGTTTACACTGTCCCTTCCCTGCACTTCCAGCCTGCTCCAGGGCATAGTCGTTTAAGTTGCTCAGGTGGTAATATCACCTTGGGGGGAGATGAAGGTAAGAAGTCAATAAAATTCAGTGGCTTTGGAGTTTAATTTGTAGATAAACATGTGAAGGTAGCTGGAAACTGAGTGAGCACGGCCTTCTGAAAATCACGTCAGCAAAAGTTATCATTTGCTACAGCACTTACTCCATAGAAATACTCCTGGTCATTGCTTTTTGTACTTCCTGAACTGAAGAGATTTAGCAATGCTAAACGTTCGAGGTATTGATGGGCATGGACACTGTGGCCTCACAATCTGTCCTCCTACAAATGACAGCAAGTGGTACAGGATTTTAGAGACAGAATAATGGCTGAAACATAATTTTTTATAGCAAAATCAGGGAACAAGCTGTAAAAAGGTAAAAGCAATTCAGTAAGTGGAATAGTGGGAAGTGAACCTGTGACATTGATTTTTAAAAGACTGAGTCTGAAAGAGGTTAATAACTGACAGCTAACTCTTTCTGGTTTATCTCATTTGAAAAGGTTGGCCCAGCAGGCAAATGCCATCTTTAGACACATTTGAAGATTTTGAAGCCATTCCCTCCAGCACAGATGAACTCTCCAACTCTTCTGACTTGGAGGAGGAGACCAACCCTAACAATGTAATTCCTTTTTCAAATTACACTGCCCTTTCTGGGTGCAACCTCCTCTTCTCTAAAGATCATGGTTTAACCTGCAAAGTTTGGGTTTGTACAAGCCTTAAATTCATGGATGCGTGGGAATATAGAAGACGGGAATTTGGTCTGGGGTGTTGGGAGATCGTTACAAGACCATTCTGTTGATCAGGATCAGGACTATAGAAAGTCATTCTTACTTGTAAGCTGTAGCTTTACCTGTTGTGAAAGTGAGGGAAAACTCTGAGCCTTAAAAAAACTAATTTCCGACTTTTCCAGATAACAACCTGGTGCCACAAACCCAATTTCTGTATCAGAATGATGTCTGGCCAGCTAATTCTAAAGATTGTGTAGCAGAGTTCTAAGTTTGAATAATATTTAATCTGAGCATGATAAAAGGAATAAAAAGTGACACATTTCCCTACAGAAGAAATCTCTACCAGCTTGAAATGCCTAATTCAGTATTTAGTTAAACTAGCTCTCTTGCAGTTTTCTTTCATCCACAGTGACTATTTCTGGTGCATTGTTTCATTCATTCCAGGGGACCAATCTTTTTCGGGTAGAAGGCAGTTTTGACAGCTGTTTCCCGGATTCTCTTATGCTTGAGGATGGAGACTTAGTGCAGTTTGTGCAGGAAGGCGAGAACGGTCAATGGTAAGTACAGCAGAGAGACAGAATTTGATAGGTAAAACAGCCATAACCTCCTGGAAAAGATGGAAAATATTCAGAAGAATGTCAAAGCCTCTTCAAAAGCAATCCAAATCCACTCACCCCATTGACGACAGTGTGAAAGGGGCATGAATATACAAGCAGGTTTGGTTAATTCCACCTGGTTGGCTTTCATCCCAAATGCTTGTGGCATGAGCCTTAAGAGAACAGAAGTCTGCATAAAGGAAATGGAGGGGAATATTTGGGCTGTTGATACCTTCTAGCCATCAGGACAGCTGTCAAAGGCAGTACCCTCCCAGAGGATACATCAGTAAAATCCCCATGCCTTCCACCTAGCTGCAGCAGTGAACCAGAGAGCATTTTTAGCCCCAAAGATGAGGCTGACAAAGTGGAATGAATCTGCCCCCCCTTGAGATCACATACGTTCTGGTGTATTTATTCTCTGTTGCTGACAAGTGAGTGTTAGGTACAGACCTGTTTGGACACCTAAATTCTCCTTCTGTGAGCAAGTAGGAGGAAGAAGGTCTGATCTCCCTGAAGTGCCCATGCAGTCAGACCCTTCACTCAGAACTGACATGCAGCTGAGATGAGAGCAAGTCCCAGAGGGTGAAGTAGGTGGGAAGTGAACTAAACCCATCTACCCCGGGTGGTGTTCACAGCAAGGGGGTTGGACGATATGAAAGATTCATTTTCTTCAGCTCTGAATTTGGCCCAGGGTCTCAAACACAGGCCAAGGCCACTGCTTCTGTGTCACACAGTCTGCTTGCAAATGAGCTTGCTCTGGGATACTGGGTCACACCTGAGACTGCTGAAACTTAGTCACCTCTAGGACTGCCCTGGGTCCTCTGCCTTCTTCCTTAGTTTAGGGAATAGCTGCCCAACATGCTCCTTTAAGAAACAGAACCTAGGGAAAGGGAGTGTAGGGAAATTCACTGACTGTGCTCTGAATTTCAGGTTAGTGAAGAAACTGGTCTCTGAGAAAAGCGACTGGGTCCCTTCCAGTATACTGCAGCCAGCAGAGGGAGACAGTAACAACATAATTAAGAATAGCAATGCAGGTAATAGAGAAAATGTGTTACTGGCATTTATTCTTTTTTTCATACCAAAAAAGGATGTGATTAACAGTGCACTTTCTGTATTAAAGTACTCGGCCTGAGGGTATGTCTGTGCTGCAGCCTCTGGTGACATAGCTGACCTAGCCTGAAATTTGGTGCTGCGGGTGTCAGCTAGTTGGGTGCAGCAGCTCACCTTGGCATGATTTAATTGCTTTCCCCTTCCTGGACAGAACTTGAATCTCCCACCAGACTCCTGTGGCTACCAATACCCACGCTGGCTACTTTACAGCAGTGTCATGTCACGGGGTGTGTTGTAACTGCAGGATAGCTTTCATCCTGACATGGGTAGCATTTCAATTTAGATCAGCATCAGTGATTCTGGTCGAGGTTTTAAAACATTAAAATCTCATCAGGCATTACTGCTTTCATCATATTTCACTGCTGTCTCCAAAGGCTGGAGGAAGGGCTGCTCTGGCAAGATTTCAGCCAAATCAGCACTAAAAGTCATCCTCATCCTTTATTCAGCTTTGGTTCTGACCTAACACCCAAACAGGTCGCACTGGAAAAACTGAATCTCAGCAACTCTGCAGATCAAAGGTTTACAATTTTAGATTAATTTTTGCCCATCCTTAACTATTATTTACCAAAATGTATCCTGCTTTCCTTCTGGTAACAGAAGAAAGCAGAAGTCTGGCACAGCCATTCCTTGGGGACCTGTGATAGAGAGCTACCAGCATTTTATTCTGAGTTTTTTTTTTTTTTTTTTTTTTTTTTTTTTTTTTTTGTCAGTTTGTTAAAGTGGAGAAAAACCTTTTTGAAAGTTAACCAAGATTCTTTGCTGTGGTTTAAAGTGAGTTTGGTAATTGCTGCTCCTTCACCTCCACAGAAGGTCAGTTCTGTCTTCACCATTGGTGCCTATCTGTGGCTCTCATTTCTTTGGCATGTCTAATGCTTCAAAAGAAGAATAAAGCCAGACATATTACAGTTAGTTACATGCCAGAAAAGCCTCCCTTGCCTTTAGTGAAGGAATTAGGAGAGCAGTAGAATTATGATTATCTATTTTTTATTTTATTTCAGGCTTTTAACAATGAACCTCAAGACTGTAGATGGGAAATCCTTTAGACATGTTGTAGTGACCATGCCCATGTCCTCCTTTTCAGACACATACAACGATTCCTGCAGTACGGCCTCAGTAGAGTCAGACACCAAGGAGACCGAGGTGGCCAAAAGCTTCCCAGCAGAACAGAGGGCTGGAAGCTGAACAGCAGGACCAGCCTTCCTCTGTTTATTATGGGTGGACACTGGATCAAAGTTGCCTTTCTCACAAGCTCTGAGATTCATAATTCACTAAAACTTTTATCAGCATGAACACATGAGAACCGTGCTGTCCACCTGGCAAGCTGCGAAAAACAAACTTGAAGGGAGCATTAAACATCCAGAAAGCATCAAGCCCCACCTTCAGTATTTGAGGAGAAAAATGCTTCTTGCATTGATTATCAAACTGTTCCAGAAGATGTGGCCTAAATTAGGTCGACAGCGGAGCTGAAGAGTTACTATGCACGCACCTTTTGGCAACTTTGCTTGAACACCGAGTTACTGCAGAGGGACACATGCATGGTTACGAGTTCTTGCTCTACCATGGGGTCACCTGGAGGTTTTTCCATTTGCTTCCTCTGGCTGTGCCTTCCCCATCCTCCTTAATTCCAGCTGATACATCACAAATGTGCCCTTTTTGCTGATGGTCAACACCAAAACCATCCCATTTTAGGGTGGCTGTGGAAAGGAAACTTCTGACTTGGACCATCAAAGAGGCTTCGCGCAGCAGTGACGTGACTGCTTTTGCAATGGCACAGTGAACTGCTGCGTACGGCATCCCGTTGGAATGACCAGATGTCAACTCCTGGCTATGAGGTGGAGGTGCAGGGCTTAGCAGGGAAGCAAAGATGCGTGACAGCTACTGTGACAAAGAACATTTTGAACTCTTTTTACACTACAAGTCATTCCTCTGCTCCCTCTGCAGTCTGTGGTTGCTGGATCACAATCCTTTGCATTTGGTGCCGAGAATTCAATTGAATGCCATTTAATGTCATATGTTTGAGTAGACTGCATGCTTTCTTCGTGTGCTGGGCTATGGAGTAGATACATTTCACCCCCCTATTTGGAATATACTTAAGCATTGCAAATAGGCAGCGAGCATTAGATGCTCCAATGAGTGGATAAACTGTTGTTGTTAAATACTTCTTTCCAGGACATGTGATTAAAGGACTGTACCAAATCTCTGCCACATAAGGATGTAATGTATAATATATAGTGATTACAGATGTTATTATTCCTATACAAGCCATTAGCTCATTTAGAGCAGCTGTTAAGGCATTTTGATGGTAATTGGGTCTTAGGTCCCACAAAAGCTGCTAATACTTTAGAAGAGGTAAGTAAGGACTAAGGGTTGCAAACAGGCAAAGATCAGCCTGGTAAAAATGGCTCTAGAAGCTCAAGAGTGACTGGCTTTCACTATTAGGGATTTTTTTGTTTAACCCCTTGACTAGTGGTGCTCTATGTAAATAAAAAAGGGGACAAAAGCACTAAAAATGTAGATGAAACAAAACCAAACTCCGCTCTTTAGTCATTGAGCCTCCAAGCAAGATAGTAGGAGTCCTTATCGTTTCTGCTATCGTCTTTGCAGGGACCTAAATGTTTCTCTTTGTGTCTCAGTGGAGGCTGGCATTGCAGATATCTTAATGTGTGAGTCAGGATAGCTATGAAGCAGGTAGATAATCCCATTCAAGAACAAGCCTTAGAGGAGTTGAAGGCTTATTCAGATTTTGTTTTCCTGTGAAGGCTTATTTGTTAATTATGAGTTGCGCTGTGGTGATGAATTCTCATGGTTCTTTTAACCCTCAGTAGCTAAACTCTGTGATTTCTGATGTTTCCGTTCATGACTAAAAGACCTGAGAGTTCTGTACCTTTTTGGAAGCTAATTTTGTTGTACAGGCATAGAGCTTTTCTGTTTTGTGCTGGTCATTTATCTTAAAAATGACATGTAGACTCTCAGGAATATGAATCCTGGTAGTCTACTGTAGTTATGCACATCTTGAGGGAAGAATTGATTCCTTTCAGTCCCCTAAGGAAATATGCAGTGATGTTTTCTTGTAGTGCACTTATTTTATTCTCTCCCTAAAACGAGTTCGTTTTGGTTTCTCTATTACTTTCAGTAATTTTTGCACAACGTGTTAACAGAGCTTCTGTCTACCCCTGCCCTAAGCATAGGAGAGGAAAAGGGCAGGGAGCTTTGATTGCACATTAATAAATATAGTAAGCTTGTGTGTGTGTGTGAGAGAGAGATGTGGTAGGGATATCCTGGGTATATGAAACTGCCAAAACTAGGATTTGTGGCATTGCTGACAGATGGAAAGATGTAAACCTGCACTTTGGAGTTTCTTTGGAGGAATCTCATTCTAACGGTGAACTGCCAATGGGAAATTTTCGAACTGAAGATGGAAAATCGGGTATTGTCAGTCCGTTTCCTACCTCTGCTGTATGCAGGGTGACAGTGTGCTAGTCCTGTATCCCCTGGTGCCTCGGTATCTTCCTGTAAAATGGGAGCTATTTGATTTCCTACGTGTCAAATTCTGATGCTAAATTTTAGCATGTGTGGAACACTCGGGGACCCTCCAGGGGACAGCAAAGCATTCAACCCTGCTGTGACCTCCCTGAGTGTCGGTGGGATAGCCTAGAGCTGGAGCAGGGAAGAGAATTGCTGCAGAAGGGTCTCCAATCTCCCAGCTCACCATCTTATCATGACAACTGCAAAGGTATGGGCTGGATTATAACAGTTATCCTCCCTACATTGCTTTTGAAAGTGATTTTTATTTCATTTTCTCAAATCTCATGTTTTATCCTGTTGGACCAAGATTGGAATCACTCCTGCACCATGAATGTCCTGAGGATGACAAGTGACTCGCTGCCCCGTGGCTGTGTGCAGCAGTGGCACAGCACCCTGGTCTCAGTGGTCGTTGTGAGCTGATTGTATCACCGCTATCCTTGGACGCTGCTGAGCCTGAGCAGGCAGCCCACAACCATTAATTGTGTCTTTAATCTTCCCGCAGTGCCATTGAGCCAAAGGCACCTGCCTGTTTCTGACTCCACGTTCCAAGCTCAGACCCTTCTGCAACCACTGCAGCTGCTGCTGGGGAGTAACTGGGCCCTTTGCCTGCTCCATGCCTGCGGTGAAAATGTCAGTGAGGCAGTGCCACGCTGCTGGGTTTGCTTTCTTAAAGAATGAAGAGTTCAGTGACAGATCAGACAAGTCTGAGAGCAGCCAACAAGAAGTAACCTTCTGGCTTTGCTGATGAGACAAACTGGGGTTTGATGACTTCTTTTTTTTTTTTTTTTTTAATACTAGACAAGATAGTCTTTTAATTAGTGTATTTCTGTCAAGCAAGGTGATAATTAAGGGAATGACTCTCCATGTACAGTCTAGAATATGATTTGGTAATGTCCAGCAAGACTAATATCTATGTGAAGGTATACTTATTCTCTATGTAGGTCATTGACACAATCATTTTCAGGTAGTGGACCTAAAAATCATAGTTTTCAAATATGGATTTCATTTCAGTGTTGTTTGGAGATGATATAGTGACCAGAAAGTCATTTAAAAGTACTGGTTGCTACTAGGTTTCAGCTGTAGAAGAGACAAGGTCCGAGGTGGATCTATGCTGTAGCAGCACTCTGGTTGAGCATTGTGGCCATGGTGCTTGACCAGCGAGTCTGTGCCAGATGCCTGGCTGTTCTCTCTGGGTCTGGATTAGTGAGACCTGCCCTCCAGGCTGAGGTTTTGACTTGGATCTCCTTCCACTGCTCTGCTGCCATCTACTGTGAAACCTTCAGAAACTTCCTATCCTCAAATCTCTGCCCTCTGCTCAGTAGGGTGTAGCTGAACAACAGAATCCTTCCTTACTGGTGGGAATGACAAACAGTTAGATGGGCAGTTGTCATGATACTCACGTCTTGCTTTTAGTAAAGCAGGCTAAATTGTAATCAGGCCTGATCCTCCCCTCTCACGCTCTAACCCCCAGGTGGAGAATCAGACCAATGGTTGTTGTCTTGAAATGGCTGCGGCCAAACCATGTCTGAACACTGGCTTTTCTTGCCAGTGACAACGAAGCTCTGTGTGTGTGTGTGTGTGTGTCTTATATTCTGGTTGTGTATGTGATGAAAAGCCATTTTATAATTTGTAATTTTCTTAGACTCTGAGATTTCAAACAGGATTGTGTATGAGAGAGGCCATGTGCTTACTTTCCAAAAAATACTCAAAGCCTGACTTCAAATATATGTATGATTAGAAATATATAAGAATAATAATTTAAAAAAGCGCCAAATTGTGTATTTCTTCTTGCAGCTGGAGCTGAAATAGCTGCTAAGATTTCTTCTCCCCAGCTGAGAATTGGTACAGTTTGTTTTTCTTACATATTTTCCATGGTGTTGATAATGATGTATTTGTATATTGTGACTGATGAGAGATAATCAGACAGGGAAAGAGAACAGAATTACCTGTCCTTTTTTTCCAGTCAAGACAGAATGTATGAATTTATTACAAGAGAAAAGTGTGCAAATGAACTTTCTGTAATTAGGCCATTCTGACCTGTGTAGAACCACACTTTGTTTGAAATTTATAAAAATTATAACTAGTACAAACCATTGTGGTTGATGTCTCTATATGAAGTAACAAGTCAAGTGAGCTTTCTTTCTATTCAAAATAAATGGGCATCAGTAAAGACACATCAGCACAGCTGAAAAAAATGCACATATCTGTCCAACATAACTTTATTTGTCCAGCATATGTGTCAGAAAAGCCAGAGAGTGTTTTTTTATCTTTACCCATCTACCTTAGTCATGTTCCTGAATCCCTGGGACTCTTAGGGGAGTGCAGATATTCACATGGACAGTTCAGAGTCGCATATGTTAATGCTGCAGCCATAAGGCGAGGGAGTTATAGGATAACTTGATTATCGTTAACCCCCAAGATATCTGAATACCTTTGGCTACCAGTGGTTTATTAGGGAGCACTAATAGACCCAAATGCATGTTGTGGATCGTGTGGAAGGGCAAGCAGGTAAAAATGAGAATGTAGAAACACAATGCAAATAGAGAGAGCAAAATAAATTGGAACTAATACCAGCTGGTAGCCAGATTTTTGGGGTAAACTACACCTCAGTTGAGCTTTCAAGTCATTGGCCTTAGAATGTTACTGCGGTGCAATATTGGTATGAGAAAATGAAGAATTAGGACCACACCAGGTCCCAGGGGTGGGGTTTGTGTTTGGATGCCACGCTAATGGTGAGCTGCCCCAGCTGATCCACCTTCAACAAGCTCAGTCCCCTGGAGCAGGACTGAACCAGCCCCAAAGGCTGCTGACAGTCCCAGCTGGGACCAGAGCCCGCGTGGGGCTTTGCTCAGCCCTGTCTCACTTTTAGCTGGTGCTCTGTGGAGATCACACCTCTCCCTTCTGTGCCTTAACAAAAAAGAAAGTTTGGCCCTAAAGAAAGTACTTTTCTAAAGAACACAGAGAAAGTACTGCGGGTTGTAACCCTCCACTAGGGTACAGCTGCAGTCTGCCCAGCTTATCAAAACTGGGGGGAGATGCCTGAAGCTTTACGTGGCCTAGCAGAGGCCCTGGTCTCAGCTGCAGAGTGAGAGCCTCTCCTCTCCCCAGTTAGCCCAGCAGACCTTTCTGTTTTCACTTTATTTCCTAACTATCATTTATTTCCTCCTCTGGTACTGTACAGAGGAGAAACATCAGTCTCCTGCTCTCTCTCCACCTCCTTTCTAGCCATGTGACAGCACTCCCTGCATAAAGTGAAACTTTTCAGTCCCCAGAAAACCTTGATTTCCTTTCCAACCGCTCCACGGTGAGAAGCAACATCTCTCAAACCTGCAGCTTGCTGGCCATGGGGAGGAGCACACGGCAGTTCATCCTGCTCACCTTTGCCTGCGGTGAGTAATATTCGCTACCATTTCTATCAGAAAAATGAGATAGACTATGCTAGTTTTGTTTCCTTGCAGTCAGGACATTACCTAACAGATCAAAAACTTTAAATAGTTTTGTTGCTAGCAGAAAGTTCCACTACTAAGAAATAACTGTAAATTCATTTAATTGCAGGTGGTATAGGCTTAGTCTGTTGTTCTCCTGTGTATTTTCCCTTGTGCCCTGTGATGACATAAACTCTGTGTGATGGAGTCAGCTCAAAACAGCATTAGAAGCAGACTTTTTGGAGTTTGCCTTTGTTAATTAAAAATAATTTCCAGACCACTAGAACTGACAAAGTCTTGAGTGGGAAAAGCAGAAGAAGGAAGCATTCATTGCTCGAGTCATTTGTCTGCAGTGCAAGATGCAGAGCATGATCAGGAAAGAGTGAGGCAGGGAGCTCGAAGGCAGGCTGGGGCTTGTCTCATTGACAAACTGCATCAGAGTCACCGTTCAATCCTTAACGCTGCTCTGTGACAATCTGTGGAGCTAGCTTGGTCAAGGATGTGTCCCAGCACGTTAAATCATCCCTCAACGCCCGTAGCAGTTCAACATCTGCTGGGTGAAGGAGGACGGAACGTGATTTAGTCTGTGTAATGGCTGAAGGTTTGAGCTCGCTGGTGGGGGGCTGGATTTCTGCAGTGTGTTTTGCCATCGCATCAGGGATCACACTGATAACAACCCCCGTCCTCCTCCCAGCACAGTGAGCAGGGAAACGACCCAGGGCATTGACCACACCTGCGGTATCTGCTCTGCTTTCCCACACCTGCTTCGCAGCCAGTCTGCTGAAGTAGCCCCAAAATGTATACACGAAAGGAGAGCAAGATCAGACTGAAATAATAAGTAACACTTTTTAATATATATTATTATTATAAGTAACGCTAATAACTCAGTGGCCAGCAAGCATCTTTTTGACCAGAAAGAACTTGTTTCCTCAGCTTCTTATCCATTTTTGATCATTCCTTTAATAATTTGTTGTGATGTTTTATTAATGCCATTAAGTCAAGTCTTTCTGTGCAGAGAGGGAATTAAACATAATGAGAGTTTAAGAGATAAAGAAACTGCTCCTATGTTGGAGGGAAACTATGGCAGTACTGAAACTTCTCAGGAAATCTTGGTACTTTTCTAGTTCCTCAAGATCTCAAACCGAAGGAGAGGGAGCTGTCGAGAGTGTTTTCAGTGACTGTAGGAGCCGGGTCAGGTTTTTGTGTCCACACAAAATGAGCCAGCTAAACATGAGCGTTCCTTCTGGGCAGCATAAAAAAGAACAAACCTGCTGGGTGGCTGAGCAGCATGAGTGTGTGGTTAGACAAGAAGAGGAAAAAATGCTCAGCAAGAGGTTTTTTCACCCACCCTATTACAGGACAGGAGGCTGAGGAATGTCACAACCAAATCATGGCACTGAGCACTCCACTTCCCACTGCAACGCCTGGGAGAAGAGTGGTGACATTCCTTTGCTGGCATTGACTGAAACTTGTCACCAAAGCATGGAAATGGGGCCTTCAGGCCCAGACTGGGAACAGCGAATTTCTGAGAGCTGTTCTGATCCTTTTCTGAGAGTTTTGTCCTGTAATGTTGTGTGCATGGAGGTTTACTGGGCAGAAACGCAGCCCTTGGCATTTGTAACACACACATTTGAAGCTGAGGTGAGATGAGGGGAGTGCAGCTGCTTGCTCCAGGAGGATACACTGCAGGGAACACACATTCCTCAAGCAAAGCATTGGTTATATGAAGTTTTGAGAAAAAAAAAAAAAAAAAAAAAGGAGACTATCAGGGGAATGGAGAGCTGCAATTCCTTGCTGTTCTGTGGCCCCTTTTGCGGGCAGAGCTGTGACAAGGGCTGTGGTGGCCCCCACTGGGCTCCTTGGCTGAGCTGCAGCAGGCTCCCTGCGCGGCAGAGCTGCAATGCGGAGGGAGCGGTGGGGAAGCCTTCCAGGCCCTCCTTGGAGGGTAGGTCAGGCTGCCCATGGGCCCACCTGCCCCTTCACGCAGCAGAGCTACTGAGCTACCTCCAGCAGCCTCCCTAGAAGAGCCAGGACCACTAGGTGCAACCAGAGAGCAATCCTTACTCGTCCCTGGGAGCTCATGTGTGCAAATGCCTTTGGAGAAGATGACGCAAGCCAACAGGTTTAGCAGCGTGGCCGTGCCCTGACAGAAGCTCCAAAATGCTTGGGAGAGCTGTGGGAGGCTAGAGGAGCGGTCAGGGAGGTCACCTGGTGAGCATGAGCCATAGGCCACCCCAGAAACATTTCTGACTTTACCCCTCAGTGACCCGGTCAGGCTGAATGCTTCTGTAATGAAAAATAGTTAGGTTGAAATGACCTTTTGGAGAAAAGGAAGTTTCATTTAGAAGCTATGGGTGAAGTGTCATGTCATGAAAAGCTGTGTCAGTGAAATGATGTTTCTCTTCATGACTGTAAGATGATCAGTAATTGGAACTAGTCTGTTAAATAAAAACGAAGAAGTACTGACTATTTAAGACTTGTGTAAATTTAAATGTGGGTTGTTTTGCAGTCTTACAGGGGAAAGGAGAGTGAAAATTGCAACTTCTTCTTTTCTGTTTTTTTATCATGCCAATACACTTGGGTGCAGCTGCCTATAGCTGGTATGTGGCAACTGCTCTGATTTTTCACTGGCACACAGAGAAGGAGTTGTTACCTGCTTTTCAGCTCTGCCAGCCCGTGTGGTAAAGTCTAGGGGCAAGTGAGAAAATTAACTAAAGTATCATATTAATTATGGCATTTTTAGGTTCCTTCCAATAAAACTCACAGTCTGAGGGATCTGTCCAGTCATTTGAGTGGCTTTTCAACTGTTGCACTTCTTTGATAACAACAGCTACACTGGCAGTCTGTACTGCACAGAGGTGAAACTTGAGGCAATTTTAGGAATATAGAATATACATCTACACTTCTGCTCTTCTCTAGCATAGCCATTTTTAAGGGAAAATTGGTGTGGTTTCAGATCTATACATCTGTTCTCATTTCTTTGGTTTTGATCCTGAATTTGATTCAAAACCCAGTAGGTTTATTATTCTTAGTTTATATGTATCATAAAATGGTGAGATTTTGTGAATTCAACTATTATTGCAGATCTCTGTTCACACTAAGTGAAAATAAATGAATAAAAGGAAAAGGAGCTTGTGAGATGTCAGCTAAGTCCACTCTGAATGTGCTTCTGGCCTTAATCGATCCTAAAATCCAAATCTCAGCAACCTGCCTGCCACAAACCTTTGACACTGGTTCATAAGGAATTTATTTGGAAGAACCAGCATACAACAGACTTCTCAGACAACATGATGTGGCATCCCCTGTGGAGCTGTACTGCTAGAAATATGAACTATCCTGGATTTTGGGTCCCTTCTGTCTCCAAACTGGAGAATTAATCCCTGTTCTCCGCCTAATTTAGGCAGTAAAGCATTCAACTGTACCTGAAGCTTCATGCACATCAAGGAATTTGTATCAGCGATTTATGATTTCTTTTACCTTGACCTTGTCTTTACAGAGTCTTGTTGCATATTCGCAAAGACTCAAGCAGAAGAGTTGTGACCTTCATCTATTCTACAGCGTACTTTTACCACATTTTCTTCACTTTGTTATTTAGGAGCCAGATATTGTCTTTTCCATTCAAAGGACAGGTTTCTGTAAATGTTATAAGATGGAAGTGTAATTTTGGTGCTGTGACTATTTTCAGATGTGGTCCAAAATGTCCCTGGATGCTATACCCTGAAACTTGTTTCTCACTGCTGAAAGCCCCTCACTAAGAGGGCTGGTCTCTCCTTCTTTGGAGCATCCCCTTGGGTACCTCCCAGGAGGAAGAACTTCAGGGTTCAAGCTGGCATAGCTACAATAAAACCATAAATAAGTATCTTGAATTTCCCTGTTTCACAGACTATTGTGAATCACCGTAAGACCATTACGCTGCCTCACTTCCTTCACACACACAAAAAATGTTCCCTTTCCCCATGCTTTGTTGGTAAGTAACCAACCACCCTGTCACCTGTTGCACCCACTTCATATTCCTTAGACCTTGATAATTTGCTTCTAGCAAATTTTGCTGTACTGCTGCTGGCAGAGGAATTCTTATACTGCCTGGGGATTGTGAAAGGTCTACTCACACCTCTGACATCCTCTGGCTTTTTCAGCAGTAAAAGCAGCGTGTGGGAAGCTGGGAGCCAATGTGCTTCCACTGTGATGGGTATATTCAGAGATGTGAAGATTTGGGGAGTCGTGAAAAGTTATGGATAGTCCTACAGCATGTCTTTCCGCTTTCACTGTCCCCTCATGACTGAAGCCAAATGAAAAATAAAATCATATCACCCATTTGATAATAAAATCAGTGCAGTTATGTTGTGGGTATCAACAGAAATGTTAAGTGTAAATGTTTCTAGACTGCTGACGTACTTGTTTCCTTGCAGCATTTTCCTCCTGCTTTGCTGAAGTGG
This sequence comes from Athene cunicularia, assembly GCF_003259725.1. Lineage (NCBI taxonomy): Eukaryota > Metazoa > Chordata > Aves > Strigiformes > Strigidae > Athene > Athene cunicularia. The sequence continues at coordinate 9,996,405 of NW_020799110.1, read as the reverse complement.
CCCTCAGGGTTGAACTGTCTCCAGAAACCACATCCTTCCACCATACGGCTACTTCTGCTCAGCCACTTTCCCTTTACCATTCTTCACCCCATCAAGGCACCACAGTTCATTTTAACAGCACAGACTCTCTTAAAACAACACCCTTAAGCCATAGAACAACTGTGCAGACAACAGACCAGCACCAGGTAACAACAGCTCCAGGCCATCACACAACAGCCCAGGCAGGAACAACCACCATACAAGTGACCAGCCAGAAATCTCCCCCAGTGGTATCCACAACATCAGCAGACAACACAACTACAACCCAGGCAATGGAAACGGTTACACCTGCAGTGAAGAACACAACCATACAACCAATGTCCTCAGCCAGGCAAGCCAGAACGCATGTGAGCACAGAGGTGATAATGCCAGCCACAAACACAACCGTAGATCATACAACACCAGCTACACATCTGACCACTACAGCCACCACCACGCGAACTGTAAAGCCCAGCACAGGGTCAGGAAATCAAACAACAGCCCATACCAGCCCAACAGCCACAGTCGTGACCAACAAAACAACCATTCATCCAGGGACTCAAACAACCATCCCACCTACTACGATGACAGAGAGACCCACTCTCACACCACAGCCTTCCCTCATCCCCACCGGCACATACACCGTTTCCAGTGGGAACAGGACCTGCGTCAAAGCGGTCATGGGTTTGCAGCTGATGGCTCAAAATACACAGACGGTGAGGTGAAAGCACTACAAGGCTGAGTTTTGTAGTGACTGTGTCTTCATTAGCTGGAATTTATTCTACTTCTTTCAAAGCAGTTTTCAGAAGTTAGCTTGTATGATAAAAACAAGTGGTTTGCTACCAGTCTAAGGCTTTGTCTGTGCCACAGCATCTCAGCTGCTCTACTTTGGCTTGTGTGATGATGTCAGTGGGATGTATGGGTGCTTTCTTATTTCAGTGATGTATATGTGGTAGAAGTACTGGGGGGGTAAATCAGCCTTCAGCGTTATTTGTGTTTCCCAGAATGGCTTGACAGTGCGAGTTGCAATGAAGGCAAGAAACTGTCAGTTCAGACTTGGATTCAGAGGTGGGTTGTCTTGATGATGACACATGGAGATTTTAGGATCACAGGAATTGCCAGACTGGATCAGAGTGGGGGGGCTGGGGAGCTGGTACCCTCTCCTAGCAGTGATCCCCTGTGAATGATTCAGCAAAAGATGTCTGTGTGTTTCTTAAGTTCCCCCCCTCCTCTTCAGCAGCCCTGCAATGTCTCTTTCCACAGAAGCGGATGGAATACATGGCTGTCAACCCCAATGCCACACAGACGTCTGGAAGCTGTGGGATGGAGCAGTCTGAGCTGAACATAACTTTCAGTGGAGGGTTTATAAACTTCACCTTTGTGAAGGTAATTGTTGCATTTAGAGGGGAGGAGTGTTTAGGACTGGGGAGCTGGAATTTAGCCTGCCTTTGATCCGGCTGTGCTGTGGGAAAAGGCATTTCACCCATCTCTATGCTAGTTTTCCACCTGTATATAAGGCACGATGACTCCTGTCCTTCCCAAGAGTCTAGAATCATAGAACCATGGATTAATTCAGGTTGGAAAAGACCTTTGAAGGCCACCTGTTAAAGCCACCCATCTAGCAACATGAAGTCTAGAAATAGCCTCGAGCAAAATCTGAGACTCATTTTTACATAGGTAAAAATCTAGTGGGTGGGAAGGCTGGGTCTGCTGTTTGCACTGGGACAGAGGGAATGCGTTTGGGACTGGAGGCCCTGTGCAGGAACAAGGTGTGTGTGCCAGAAGCTCTGACTCACTGCCAAGTTCCTCTTACGAAATGGTGTCTCAGGGACCACCTGAATGGAGGTGAGGTCAATTATTTGCCTTCCATAAATGCCAAGTATGACAACTGCCCAGCCAAAAGCCAGCTGTGGTGCTTAAACCCAAAGGGCAGCCTGGGCAGCTGTAAGTACCCTGGAGCTACAATCCGTCTGCAGCTGAAGGGGCCTAATTTCATCTGATTTTTGAGTGGAAAATTCCAAACAAGTGAGCTACGACAACAAAATTGTAGGTGAGTGCCCTTAAAATGCACCACACCATGGAGACTTAAGTACACACAGAAACTTGGGCAAGAGAGAGGCCCTGCTTACATAGTGAGAAAATGAGTTTTCTTTTCTACATTGTGTCTGTTGATACTAACATTCCCCACTGGGACTGCATCATATGGGGACGGGGCTTTAACATAAGCTACCTAGAGCGTTGCTGCTACTACAACCACAGCAGAAAATTGCTGCATGCAGCCATCCTCTTGCTTCACAGGCATCTACACGGTTTACCCATTTTGGGAGGCAGCATGCAGTACTGTTTATCTGAAAGCCAGTGAGGGCTGGGTGGTGATGCCAGCAGGGCTAAAGACAATACTGTGTACAAAATCATTAATGGGCAGCGAGGAATATGGATCAGGTTGGATCCCATCAAACTCTTGAGTATAACGTGCATTGAGGCCATGTCCTGGAGCTCCACAGCAGTTCAGAGCTGCATCTGCCTATCACTGCTCTGTGTCCTTCAGTTAACTGAGCCAAATATCAATCTTACAACCTGGTCTCAAGCTCAAATTAGTGACAATTAAGAAAAATACAAATGGCTAGTCAGTCACTTCCATAGAAAGTCCAAGATGGCAACAGCAAATTATACCACACCTGATTTAGTACTGCTTGAGCAGAGAAAAGATTTCAATTAATAATCATCTTGATTTTAGTTTATGGCAGAAAGTTTTCTAAAAGCTACAGAGGAAAAATGAGGTAAAAAATAAAGGAGCTGTTTTAAAACAAAGGATCAGTTCAGACCTCGAGTGTTTGCTTGTAAACGTATGCTTCCTGCAACAGCGGGAGCATTTTCTGTGTTACAAGGATCCTTAGAAAAAGGCTGGTGATTCAAGTACCCATGAAAGCCCCAGCTTGTGGCAGTGCTAAGGAGAGTGATGTGAACCTTTAGGAGGTACTTGACCTGTCTTGCCCTGAAAAAGGTGGTTATTGGCACAGCATTAGACAATCCACCCTTCTCTTAACGATAAGCCTGAAGAGAAAAGCAGGGCTCGGCTTAGGCTTCTTTGAAATTCAAGTTAATAAGAAATCATTCTGCTGCTGGTTTTTATGTGTTTGGCCCCCACACCCTCTCTAACTGCTTTGAACCGGGAGTGCTCCAGCAGTGGCACCGCTGATTTTCATTGGTCAAAGAGGAGATGGATCAGGCCCTGGGCTGCGGTGCTGGTGCGGGGTAGCGGGAGGTGAGCGGCTGGCTCAGTACTCACCACTGCCAGCTGCCTTTTGCAAAGAACTTGAAAAAAGGAAGTTCTGTAACCAACCCACAAGACATGAAGTAGGAGCAGATGTTTTCCCCAAGCAAAGTTATTAACTGTGGCCAAACAGGACAGAGTGCTGCTGCCAAAAATTGATAATATTTGACCTGTTTATGTCTTTAAGTGGGAATAATGCTGAGAACCTCTTCTCTGGTTTATTTCTTTCTTAAACTTTCCCAATCCATTTTACCAGCTTTTAAACTGCATAATGTTCAATCTGGACGCACAGGAGACATTCATGTCTGCTGCCATTTATCCACCAGCTACACTCACCAGTCCCAGTGTGCTCACAGCTGGAAGTAAAATGAATAGTAGGGCCGCTGCATGAAGACTCGTATTATACTGCAACGCTGCTACCAGGGAAAAGCTCCTTGGGCTGGCTCTCACTTTGTGACAGTCCAGGAGAAGACAGCGTTCAGGTTGCACCAGGGTTTCAGGGCACATGCAGACAGGACACTTTGCTGGAAGTGTTGGTCTCTTGTTGTACGAGGTGCTTTTTCTGTCAGCAGTCTGTAGGCATATGAAAAAAAGCCAGCCAGAACCAACAGTGTCAGCAGGGTGGAAAGAACAGTTATTTCTCCCGTACACATCCAGGCTGCTGTTTCCTCATTTGTAGTGACTGCTGTTGGCAGACAAACTAGGAAATGAGCCGTGCGACCCTGAGAGGGGCTCCCGGCGCTCAGCCTGCTGCTGGCTTCTCCCAGTTCAAAACAACGATCAGCACAGAAGCACCGCTGCTTTCTACTGCTGCTGTGCTCACACGAAGGGCATCTATGCATAAAGTGCACTGCAGCGCTGAGAGTCATGGATGCTTCTACAGGTGTGGGCTGAGGTCCTGCAGGCAATCAGGCTGCAGGTCAGCTTGGACTCGTTCAGGGCAGGCTTACTCGGGAGAGCACGGTAGGGACTCTCGGTGAAAGCAGAACAGGTGAATAACAATAAAATGGCCTTATCACATGCCTCTTAATTTGTGCAGTGTTTGCTTAATTCCCTCCTACTTTTGGTTACCACAAGTCTCACGCTGTAGCTTGAGCAGTGTCTGTAAAATGACACCTGCATGGTCCAGTTTCACTGAACTGAGCAAGATTCATGATGTAGCTGAGACTGCTGCGTTACGCCAGCTTCTCAGCTATTAGATGGAGTGATTTGGAAAAGAAAAAGCAATACATCCAAGCAAGTTGGTTCTTGGGTCTTGAAGGTCATGTTTTAAAATGTGTTTCTTTGGGAAATTCTTTGTGATCATTTTGCTGTGGTGAACTGTGGTTTTTTTCACAAATATGAGGATGTATTGCAAATAAAGATTTATCTTCTTTTGCAGCAAGCTCCAACATACTGTGTCAGTAAAATCGAGACCAGATTACAGTCTGAAGGTCAGTGACTTTACACTGTCTTAATTTCATATCAAACTGTTCTGAGTATGGGATAGGCTAGCATGTCTTTAAAACACTGGATTTTGCAAATTTTGTGTTTTATCAGGCTTTCAACATGTCATTCACCTGATTCTTATGGTATGAAAATGGAAGAGAAGGGACCAGGCTACAGTTTCATCATAATTGTCCAGTTTTCCTTTTGTCCTCAAAATCATTCCCTGCCCCACCTCTTTCAGAATAGAGATTACTTCAAACCTAAATTTAAGATGCAAAAGAGCCCTCAAAGTTTTTATCTGCAAACACACAAAAATGCTTTGACTCTTGTTCAGTTGCATGTGTCTTTCCAATCTAATAAGCAAACTAAATTAATATGGCATCTGGATCACAGAAATGCAGAGCTATATACAGATTTCAAATGCACCAATATGGAGAGGTGGCATATCTGACATTTTGGGTTGGCAAAAATAAGAACTGGACTCAGGCTGAGGTTCTTCAAACCATCCTGAAATCCTAGACCTTGTCTGTGCTCTTCTCAGGCGATAGGAATTTCTTTTTGTTATGTAGCCCTGATTCTGCCCATTTGAACAGTCAGGAACTGCCCCAGATCCTATGTCCCAAGAAATGCTGAGAGAACATCATCTAGGTCAGAGAGAAAAATTCTGAGTCATCACTTCAGATTTTCTCTGACATTAATTTTGCACAAATTCTTCCCAATATATCAAATCTGTGACAGTTTAACAACTATATTATGTCACTTCTCCATTTGTTACTCATCATATTTGGACTGACTTTTGTCCCTGAAAGAAGAAAAACAAATCAGGAGCTCGACTAGGCATGTCCTGATAGCACTGAGCTTTTTGGAAGCCCAGTGCCTATTTTTCTTCCTACTGATGAGCACTTTTATTAACTCAAGTGGAGCCTATGCTGATCTACAGCAATTAAAGTAAAAGAAAAGCTGATCCAGAAGACAGTCTCCTAGGGATGTTCTCAGTCTAAATGACCAGAGATTTCTTGTGCATTGCTAAGTGCAAACTGCAGCAAATACAAACTAATCAGCTTAATCATAAATTTTTAAATCCTCAAATAAACTTTGAGTCCTCCACAGTGATGCTGGCAAGAGACATGGCTATCCCTGGCTGTTTGTGTCTCTGCCAGATTGACAGTCATTCTTGCCATTTCACAGTCCACTGGTAGTATTTTTGCAATGAGCAAGCCTGTACCTTTTCTAAGATAAAACTTCCTGAATGAACTGTATCATACACATTGGTGTACTGATTTTGACCAAAGAGGACCAGGAGTATGCTGCACACTATTATGCTAGCAGATGTGGTTGAGATACAGTGATGCTGAACTGGCAACGTGAATGATTTTGTCTTAAACTCATATATCTGCTTTCCAAGGAGGATATGCATAAACGTTACAAGATCTTTCTGTGCTTTGAACTAGAGCCATATTATCCATAAAGTACTGTGACACTGAAATATGCTTAAAAACACATTTAATACCTAAAGCAATAGAGACTAGATATGTCAAATTCCCATGCTAGAGATGGTATCTGTTTTGTCTGGTAACAGCCATGCTGAAGACCCAAGATAGTTGTCTGCTCCTGCGAGAGTCCTAACCCCCTTTTGCAAACTCAGGTTGTTAAAATATGATTTGAAGAAGCATCTGAAATTTTAGGCACTTTTTCAGACCCAGGATGAGTTGAGTTGCCCAGCTCAGCTCTCATTAAAACACAGAAGAAATGTAATCGATAGATTATGAGGAAAATATCCATGTTTTAGTCACAACTGTGGCTGCTGCTCTGCTAAAGCATCGGGGATCCTCCATTTTATCTCAGAAAGATGTTGGTTCCAACAGAGTTAGCATGGATTCTCATTTGTCTCTCTTTATGGCCTCCAGGTATGCTTTACTACGCTGCCATACATGAGAAGCTGTTTACAACAAAGTTGGGGAATTCCTTTAAGTGTGCCAGCAAGCAGACTTTCCACTTGGAGAAGAACTTGCAGCTACTCTTTGTTAATATGCAGCTGCAGGCGTTTGATATTGTTGGTAACCAGTTTGGTAAAGGTAAGTAGAAGGATACGCTTTCCACCTTTCCCAGATCTACATGTCAACACTCTGGTAGTCTGATAGATACAATCTGCTAGATTATAACCATACACATGCAGTGATCCTGTTACACCTACAGCACAGTCACAGCTTTCTAATTGCTCCCCAATAGTGTAACCTGCCCGCTGCTGTATTCTCACCCCTTTCTGAGCCATTTTCAACACCTGTGAAAGATGAAAAAGTATCTTTTCCTCCTGCATTCAGTACCTTCTGTTTCTTCTTCTCATTAAAAATGTTCAACATCACAATTTTACTCTTCACCCATTTTCTCCCAGAGTAAGTGGAGGTGTATTCATCACCATTGCATTGCTCAAGCCCCTAATATGTACAGTTCAGTTCAAGGTCACTGTTCCTGATATAGTCATATTTTAGATATTTTGAAAGGCTTTTGACACTCATGAGGTCCCACAGCTGCAGCAGCAAAACTTCCAACTGATAAGGAGCACTTGTGCATGCAGGTTGATACTTTCAGAGCAGCTGTGTCTAGATGTGATGAAATGTGCTCCTGAGAAGGGAGCACGACTGGCATGCTCCCAGTTTCACAACTAAACGTGATGCTCATCTCTGCAGTTTGTCTTTTCTTGAGTACAGCTACAAAGAGGCAACCATGTAGCTTGGTAAAAGACAGAGACAGACCAGTATGACTCCCCTGGTCTCTGGATTACCCACATTGGGAGAACGTATTTGGGCTCATCACAACTTCCCTACACCCTCATCTGGGGTTCCTTCCCCAGGGAAATTAGATGCTGTCATCCTTGTTTCTTATCCAGCAATGCAGCCAGGACCTGGCCAGTCGGTGAGGTCCAGGACTGACTGCCGGGTGCATCAGGAAAACTCCTGTGTCCCACAGTATGGACACTCTCATGGTCTATCGCCTTACATCTTATGAGGTGCATGAAAGATCCTACAAAAAGCAGAGAAATGGATTTAGATGGGACCCTGTGGTCTCTTTCAAATTGTACTTCACATTTCTGTGATTTCCTCTCAGGGTGTTTACATAGAGGAACTCAAGTAGGCAGATAGGCTTATCAGCTCTTCAGCTTCAGATGCACTTAAGAAAACATTCCCTTCTTCTGACATTTGACTTTCCGCATGCTTACAAAATAATGCCCCTGTATTCTTCTTTTTACTTTAGATCTGTCTTTTAACTTAGTTTGGCTCTGTTTGAATGATTCTTCTTTTGTTAGTTCATAATTTTGGCTGCCTTTCTTATTTTAAAAGGAATATAATCAGAAACAACATTTGGGTCATTTTTAAGACATGGACCATGTTTTCATACCTTAAGTTTGTAAAAGCCACACTGAGAATCCAGTCTATGCTTTCATGAAGATTTTTCTCATGGGGTAACACTGAGCTGGAACAACTCATGGGATCCCATCTGGTCCACACATTTCCATTCAAATTTGTACAACGAGTCAGTTCCGTTATGGCTTTTGGTATAGCCTCACCTCTAGCAGAGACAGAGCTTAGAAACACACTCTCTCTCCCCCATCCCCTCAAAGGTCAGACTAATTCTGCTAAGCAATACCAAATACAAAATTAAATTATTTTTGCTCTTAATCAAAGGGCTGAGAAAGCAGCCACCACCTCTGAAATAATTCCCCGGTGGCCATGAAATAATTATGAAGCTGTTATGTACCTCTGCTGTATATGCAGATTTTGAAAGACAAAATCCCCAGTGAAGGAATGACTCTATACACATCCCCAGTCTGCTCCCCTCAAGTGTCTCAAGACTGGTAGTTTCACTTCTGCTGCTCCTGATTTGCTTATCTTTAAAAGGGGAAGAAAAAGAAAACACTAATGATTATTGGTTTCAAGTTCCTTACAATTTTATACAGACTGCAGCAGTGTTACTTTAGTATCTTGGCCTGTTTGAGGCCAGAAAGCTGTAAAAGTGTCTTGTGAACTGCACTTCAGTATTTCAGAATCAGTTCCCTAGAGTTCATAGCCCAAGGTTTCATCAAATCAAAACGGCCAATTCAAACATCTCTGGCTTTTGCAATACTCAAATGCAAATACTTTCCAGCTCACCTCCTTAACAGCAGGTTACATTAACCAAAGCTTTTAAAAGGCAGCATCTAGTAGAATGCTGATGCATTTGGCTTTGTGGCATCACATGAAATCACCATCTGGATCAGAGGAGAAGAGGATCAGGTTTTGGGGAGAGCCATGTGGAGTCTCTGGAGCTATGACATGATGTCATGAACTCCACATGCTCCCTGGGCTAACTGCCCGCCATTGGCGTAAAGATTCCCATTGGGCAAAAGCCCAAGGTAAGCTACAGTCTGGGCCAGCACAGTCATCAGAATTAGACAATAACAACAGAGGCTTTTGTCTCAGAGTGTGGTTGAAATCTGCCTTGGAACAGTCACAGGGAGTGAAAGGGGCAGAGGGTGTTGGATGTCCCTCATAACCTGGGTATAACCTGGATGCACTTCAGGGCTGGGATATACTGTGGGGTTTAGCTGATCAAACTACCCTACTTAGAGGATAGTTTGCTACTCAGGTGCCACTCAGAGCATCATGCTGGAGGCCTTTTTTTCCCTGGAGCCCAAGGAAGGACCATTCCTATAGATCAGATGGAAGATGTAGGTCTGATCCAGTTCTGGGATAACACATTAGTGATCATTCCCAGACCTTGCCTTCACTCCCAGTTCGCTTCACACTTGTATTGTGAATTTGAGACTGATCCTGCCATTGTTACTTGGGTAAATATTCCATTTATGTCAGTGACCCAGATAGTGCAGTCTCTCCACAGGAAAGCCACTGATTTACCCCAGTCTGGAAGTTTATTTTTAAGAACTGAGCTTCCATTTAATCAAAAGATGACTTGAATATTCAGTTGGGTAGGGACTATCTGAAGAAGTCGGGATTTGCCCCCTCTGTAGCTAAGAGGTATATTGGGAGTGAAAGAATCTTTAGATGGTTCTTAAAAGAGATTATTTGTGTCAAATCCTTTTCTGATATCATCATATGAACAATAAAATTATAGTGGTACTGCTAAAGCATCCCCCTGGACTAAGTCCAAGGCTTCTGCCTTCCTAATCTCTTGATGTTCTGAGTTAGTCACAATTATCCACAAATATTCTGATGAAAACACAGAGCACAATTAGAATTTGATTTTTCTTAGGAAACACTGACTTAACTAGGATTCTTGCTGTGCTAATGGTGTGCTGGACTATGGGCTCCCTTCTCTGGCCTCATTGTTTTTACTGGGCAGAAGCAATTAGATGCCACATAGGAGCATCTTGCTTGTCCATGCTCTTTATTTTTAGACTTGCACTTCGTAGTGTGATGCTCCACATCTGCTATCAGCAAGAAAGCCTCCTCCTGTGTATGTACTGATCTTGATGGTAAAACTGCAGACATGAAAGAGCAGAGTCATTCTCCAGTGAAGCATGTAGCTATTTTGAAAGGGACAAATATTGTTTCCCTGAGATAAGGTTCACCACAGGTAAAAATGTGGTAAGTATAGCTCAGGAAAAAGGAGGGGAAAAAAAAAAGAAGAAAATTTTTTGAGACTTCTGGCTTGTATTTGCTAACTTTTCTGGAATATACATGTATAGTCTAGGAGTGCAGTGTTCTGCTATAACACATTCTCTGATCTTTTTATTTCAGAAGAAGAATGTTTTGCGGATAAAAACAGCAAAGCAGCTCCCATCGCAGTGGGCCTGAGTATCCTGGGATTGTTTGTCATTGTGTTTGTCATTTTCCTGATTTCCAGAAGAAAATCGCATCAAGGATACCAACGTATCTGAGGTGCCCTTATATTTTCAGATGTGTGTAGCAAGTAGAGAAGTCACGGGAGTTTTAGCTTCTACCTGGTAATCTCACTGTACTGTGGGATGACAGTATATGTTTAAATCTAATTAATATTTCTGGACGTGATTTCTTTAAGACTGGAAGGAGAGAACTCACACCATCTACTTTAGGCTATTCTTGGCATCTAATTTAGATGGAGTCCAGAGGCCCAAAGTGAGAAGCAATTCAGACCACCTAAATCAAATGCCTGAAGACAGCTTAAAGGAAGCAGTATTGATATCCCACAAAAAAATCTATCAGGTTTGGTAAAGATAGCATTTAGATTTATTAAATGACCTTCAAGTGAATAAAACAGAGGTCCACAGCTACAGACAACGCTGTTAAATCAGAGCTCAGTGAAACCTTGCAGGAACTCAGTGTATGCTGAAGTCTCAGGGCAAGTGTAAGGGTGACAAGCAAGTTCTCACCAGTGCTGTAACAGGGTCACACTGCGTAAGTTCTTGGGTTTTTCCTACTAAGCCCTTTGCAAAGACACAGTGGTAATGTGACTCTTACTTGACAGACAGTATTTTTAGAAAATTTTCTAGTTTCCAGTGATTGTGTATGCAAGTAAGAGATTACCCAGCTGAGGTCATACACGGTCTGTCTGACCACTATGTGCCAAAATTATCACTTGTCATTTCTTGTCTCAGCCCTGCTGCAAAGATGTCTGAACTTCTTGCCAAGAATTCTTGAACTGCAGCCTCATAAAGCACAGCACATTAGAGCAATCTGACACTGGTAAATTTATCCTGAAGTGTTATGCTGCAAACTGCACAGTTCAGGAGCTGATTGACAGGCAGCTGAGATGTCTGTGCAGAACTGGGCCGGCGTTAGGAGGCGGTAACTCCATCCATCTGCCACACCAGGCCAAGCCACCCCACTTGGCAACTGGTGCTCAAGGCACAGCATCCCTTTGCCACATGTTTGTAACACAACATGGAGAAAGCTAACACGAGGATTCTGAAAGCACTCTGACACACGGGCCGGTTCTAAGGTTGCCAGAGCAATAGATGGGCACTGGGGTGAATTTGCTTGATAAATTCAAGGAGCTTAATATTTCATGGTCTTGTGAGAGCTCATGAATCACCCACTTCCTATTCAGACATGAACCTGTTACAGCAACTGCCGCTGAACTCAGTAACTGCCCTTCTACTGAGATGGCAGCACTGTGATCTCTCTTAATCCGGGAAGATACCACGCTCACTCACATGCCTGGGATTAAGTGGCCACAATTGTGGTAGACCTGCACAAGGTCCATGAGCAAATGGAGATCCACTGACACTGTATGGTCGAGGCTTCTGTGGAAAATAAAAGCTTGCACAGGCCTTGGACAAACTCTCTGCCCAAAAGTGAATGCTATCCAGTGTGCTCCCAGCTGAGCAGCTGGATTTTCATATGGAAATACTTTGGAGTTGCTTTAAAGCACACTAGTTCATATACTCTGTAGTCTGCTTCCTCTAAGCCAATGATGAAGGCATGAAAGTAGTAATTGCTTTTGACATTAAGTTCAGTTCATGTTCTTTACTGTAACAAGGAAAATCTCGTCACAAAAGATTTGCAAAGCTAAACTTATGCACAAATGTGCACACCCCCCCCCACACACCACACAATCTGTTCACTGCAGCAAATGACATCAAAATGATGAGAATTTATGTATAAAAACATTTACAAAAGAGAAAATAATATTAAATAAGAGCACAGTTCCCCCTTAGGAGTGAGGGTAATGGCTTAAATTTTGCCAATAAAAGTTTTGTCTGGAAAAGGACTGTGGAATAGCATCCATTAAACAAAAGAAAGACTGAAGTAATCTGCAAAAATTCCTTGTTAGTTTAATCTGGATCTAAACAAAATAGAAATTCTGGGAGCTAATTCTGTTAATTATGGCCCAGATCCTGAGCAATTACTAGTGGTGATGGAACCTCACTAGGTAATTTTCACCAGGTAAAACTGATGATAATATCTTGTGAGTTCAATTTCCCTTAAGCATTTTTAAAATAGTTTTGATATTTTAGCAGTATTTAACCATTGAAAGTTTACTTATTTAAATTAAGAAAGAAAATAAATCCTTTTGTTCCACTAATTACTAGAAGATGCTGGCCTGTGTCAAGCAGGAAGCATGGTCATACTGTTCCATAATCAACATAATTTGTGGCTGTTCAAGTCATTAACAGTCTCCAGAAATGTTCCCATTAAGTCTGGATAAACCAGTAAATAAGGTAAAGACAGTTTTGAAGCACTTTTGCACTTGAGAAACATAAGACAGAAGTCAGAACCAGCTGCGAGCAAGGGAGGCAGTTGAAAACGGTTGTGAGGTAAAGTGGCACAAATAACAGAATGCAAAACTTTCAAACCTTTGATACAGATTCAGTTGAATACTCAGACTGCAATCCGAGTATTTCAATTATTGCTTTGTAAAAGGTTGCAGCACAGTTAGTATTGCTTAATGAACTTTAGCTAGCTTGGTTTTGCCCTTCTTCCTTCCCCCCCAGTCAGAACTCAGTGGCATTGACCAGGCCCTTGGCTTTGTAAAATCCCTCTAGTTCTCAGGGTTAGTTAATATTAACAACCTGTTGTTTAGAAAGCAGATTTTTATACTCGATTAAAACATTAAATTTTTTAACACAAGAAAATTGATGAGATGTCCAACAGGAAAGGTAAATATATGGAAGAGCTTCCATTTGAAAATGAGCCTGTGTATGCGGTAGTGGTGTTACTGTCCCAAACCATTACCTGTGGACATTTTAACAACATACACTGCCTAAAAAGCTCAGCACCACACATGATCTGTCCCTAAGACGTTCTGATTACTGATCAATAAGACATCTTTCCCATTGAAAACTAAGTCCTATTTCACATGTTGTTTGGATTGCTGGGTTGCATGATCTGTACAGTTTGTTACTCCTACTGATATGGATATAGCATTTTTTTGTTATGTTCTGAAAAATCTCTTTATGTTAATATTCAGTCCTTTAACGTCTGATATCATAATGAGGAGAGAAAACTGTTCTTAATGACTGATAATTCTGTGTTTGATCTTGTGACACCCTCTGGCATTTTTACCAATGATGCAAGGTTAATGTTTTTTTGCCCACGCTTTATTCTTTCTACAGTGAATCAAACTGTTGGTATTGAACAATGTTTGGATGCGGGTTTACCCAATTTGTTCTTATGCTTTTTATTGCTATTATTTGTTTGTTATTTTTATGAAGCTGCATACTGCCCTTTCTAGATGAATAATACTCTGGGCTTGCTCTAAACGGCACAGGTGAAGTGCATGTGGTATAAACCGATGAACCAATTGGATGCTCTTGTGAAATGTTGCCAACATGCAGCAAAATTAATCCAATGAAGTGAGTGCTTTACAGCAGTAAAGGATCCATTGGAGAATTCCTTACTGCATCAGGAGATCCCAGCCCCAAAGCACAACCTTCCTCCCACCTGCAGCCCAGCCTTCGGGCTGACACCTCCTCCCCTGGCCACAAAACACACCAACAGCCTGGAGCAGGAATTGGTGTCAGCATGCCAGCATAGCAGGGAGTGTTGTCTTTCTGAATTTATCGCTGAATTAGAATTAGACATGCAGCTGCTCCCTGAGTTGCCATGTGCAACTTTTAAAGCATAAGCCTGTATATATTTTCTGCCAGAATTTATGTAGCTATTTGACTGGCACTTTTTTATCTGATGGAGTGCTTTCAGGTCCTCCTCCCAGTGGGAAGACTCCATAGGTGTAACTGCTCTTGGTTGCCTGACTTTCTTTTTTAAACATGTTGCCTGAGGAAGCATTTTGAGCAAAAAGTCACCAAAAGAGCACAATACAAAGAAGCAGCTCTTACGATAAACTAGTTGTACATTAGGTGGGCCATAACAGTTATACCACGCACAGCAGTGCACAGTTTTTTGCTTCCTGTCAATATGGATATCAAATGAAAACAGTATTTTCTTAAGCCTGGCAGATTGCTTCCCTTCCAGGGCTGCTCTTTGCCATAGTCAGACCTTTGTTCAGCAACTTGCTCAGTGCTTGGAACAGGGGTTTACCAACCAACCTGCCCTAAAATTCTGCATGCTAAAAACCTTTATATGGTCAGCATGAGCCCACGTCTGCAGAGAGGGGAGAGAAGAGCGGCGTCTGCTGTGGAGGGGCAAGGTTGCAGCTGGGTCTGAGTGACCAGTGATGTTGAGCCCCCAGCTCACCCTTTTCCCTGGTTCCAGACTCAGATCAACCCACCCCTGAGCCAGAAGCTATTGATCATGGTGACATGATGGATCCCATCAGGGAAGCTGGTCAGGATACAGTACGGCCACTCAGAAATTAGGAGGTGAGCACATCCCTGTAGCTCCCTGACACTGCTGCAGCTCTCACTCCAGACCATTCACTATGGGCCCTTGCACACTGCAGGCAGACACAGGCATCCCATGTGCATGATGATGTCATACTTAGCCAAATCGCCAGCAAGATTTAATTTCTTTCAGTCCTTTTTGCTCTCTGGTTGACAAAGTTCAAATTAAAAAACAGCTGTTAATTCTGGTTGAAAGAGGAAGGGAGATGTAGATTAGCATTTTGAGTGTATGAAGATGGTTTGGTTGATCACTTCTAGCTTGCTACAGTATATGTTTGCTAAAAATTAATTTGCTATGAGAAGATATGCTCCTTATTTTTCTATTATTAGTGTTTCTATAATAAAGGTTGTATTTAGTCATTAAAGTGTGCATTGCTGTGCTATTATTTTCTCTCTCGAGTGCTGTTTTACCTAAACTGTTTAAAATGCAAGTACATCTATAAAACAGGCAGGGTCCTAGGGGCTCCAGGCGTAAGCCACAGACACAGATATGCTTATATCCTAGCTGTAACTTTGATGATTATTTCTTCTTAGGCAGCTCATCTGAAATTTCTGTCTTTGCTTCATTGGCATTAAAACAAGAAAAAAAGGTATTGAAAATATTATGTAATTTTTCTGTTAATCTCCACACAACTTACAGAGTGTCTGAATTCACTATGTATGTTTCTTTATACAACTAGATCTCTTTTTGTTTTGTATTGATCCAATAAACACAGACCATAACTCACAGTAGATGTGATAGATGCTTGATACTTCATGTTTAAACTGCTTTCACAGATAATAATCTTAGGAATTACGAGTCTTTTGAGGAGAATGCATCCTTTCAGTGAGCAGGTATAGAAAGTAGAGGAAATAAATAACTTGGAAAACACCACACATAAACTTGAGAATTCAGTAGCTTCTATGTTGGTCAAAGGAATTTCCCAAAGGATGGGGGCTGGCCTAGATGATCATTAAAGGCCCTTTGCAGCCCAAACCACTCTACAGTTCTCTGTGACTTTGCTGTGGTTTTGCTTTTGTGACATCAACAGCCAGCTTAAAATATAATTGTGGGACAACTGTGTGAGGTAAAACTTCTTAATAAAAGGGATCACTCAAAAATTCTGCAGTTTCATCTTTAAAGATTTTCCAAAGAAACTTGAAACCATATCTGCCTAGATCTAGTTTGGCTAATAACTGCAGCCAGACCCTGTTTTGGGTGCAGGCTCCTCGATTTGCCTCTAAGGCCGTTGTTGGGATGTTGCATGACAGAGCTGGGCTGGTGAGGAGAGAGGGGTGGGCACACAGATGGGGGAACCGGACATTACCTTCTCTGTGATGAGCGAGATAAGGGTCTGAAATGGCTGAACGAGTCTCACATGTCATGCTCTTCATGGCTACAGAAGCGGAGTTTGTTAGGTGGATTGCAGGAAAGCAGAGACAGGGTAAAGATGGGGTTGAAAAACCTCTCTGCTACCAGCAGCTGATCCAGGAATTTTACATGATAGAGAAGTGACCTGATAGAGGGCAGCAGAGAGAAAGTAACTTCCCTCAGGGATAAAATACCAGAATTCTGCTTCGCTTGCTATACCATTTCTTGTGTCAGTGCACATCCCTACATGATAGATAATTTAAGGGCTATAGGTGACAAGGTGAAAACATTACAAGCCCCTCAATTTGCCTTTCAGCAGAAAAGCGGGGCTGCCAGGAGAGCGGGGTCAGTTTGCTCTGCTCTTTTGCACTTGCTTGGCTTGGTACAATATTAGATTTGGTGCCACACTCACCTAAGTGATACACCTATTTAGCAGACAAGGCTCCTGGCTTGTTTATGTTGGTTTTAGAAGCTGGTCTAGTAAATGCACACTTGGGATATGCATTTCAGCTGATGAATTAGAATTTAGATTGGGCCTTCTGCATGTTCATTGCCTTGGGGTGGGGGGTGGTCTGAAGTGGACCCTCGAAGGCTGCTGGATGTCTCAAATTCTCTCTTTCTTTAAAAAGTTCAATGGCAGATGGGGGAACAGTCCACCATTTTTCCTTTTAAGGCAAAAAACCTTTCCATGTGTAAGTCACACCATGGACTGTCCCAGAAACACAAAGGTTTCAAATCCACCAGGGAAACATTTTTGCATCAGTGTCTAGAAGAAAAAATAAGCATTTTTTTAAAGCATCAATATGAAGAAAAATAACAAGAGTGAGGAGAGAAAGATTTCTATGAAGCTAACCCTCACTAATAAAGTGACACTGGGAGACTACACTTTCTTTCTCACAGCTATGACTGTGGCCACTGCATGCCAGTAATGCGGGGGTATGCATGTCTGAGGTGTATCAGTCACAGCAACACTCACATTCATGGGCTTTCATCAGTGTCTGGGCTTTCCCAGCTAGCCACAAAATGTAACAAAACCTGCATTTCCCTTTTTCTACCAGCCCTATTGCCTATGAAGTTGGTAGATCGCAAGTATTTTATTAAATTATAATTTAATCGGCTCAGTTTCTTACTTAACTCTTTCTTTGGAATATTAAAAAGGAGTAGGTTGCATTTCCCTGGTGCAGAATGCAGAAACAAAATAAATAGCCGTTGAGAAAAATGGAAGTGTTCAATCTGAGTCAGAAAATCTGTGCATATTAGAGACACAGATCTTGGTTTTGAACCTCAGCCTTGCTGGGGCTTTCCTATACCCCAGAGATTTCTGAAGAACGTGATTCATGAGTCCAGCCAATGTTTAACCTTTCATCTCCTCAGGGAAAACAGATTCATATTTCAAACAAATTATGATGTTTACAATTTAATGGAAAAAAACAATGAGGAAAGTACTTATTAATGTAAAGTGGCTTTCAAAATATGCCAAGCTTCCACAATAAAATTTAAAATGTTGCCAGTCCAACCTATCCAGTACATAACTAGGTTCATCACCATGCCTCCAAGTACATGCACATTAAGTGTATTACCGGTGTCACTGAGAAAATTATTATTTTCTGCATTTCAGTTTTATTATGTTGCACTTTCAAACATCTGTGTATACAATCTGGTGATCCCGCTTGACTTTGCAGGCTCTAAAAGCCATGCTTGCAGCATCCCTTCACCAAGAGCAGATCTGGAATATAAACGAGTTTGCAATTTCTGTTAGTTCTCCTGTTCAAAGCTTAAGCTCCTCCACTAGCTCTGATCTATGTATTATAAAATATCTGCAGCTCTTTGCAATGTTCAATGGTAAACTACATAAAATACTGCCATCTTGTGTTCAGAGAAAAATTAAACATGCAGAAAGTTTAAAAAAAATCTGGATTTCAAAAGACAGAAGTAGGATTAATGCTGTCAGCATGGTATGTTGAGGAACAAAACGAAAGAATTATGGAAAAGTTGTATCTTCACTTAATAGTTTAGTTTCTAAATCTTATCTTTAGAGAAAGTGCTGAGCCCACTGCCTCTTGCGGTCAGGTTCAAGGGACCTGGTGTCCAATCTACCACAACCACACAGCCCCTGGTGTGAGAGGTCATCAGGCCAAGTTAAAAAAAGCATCAGTGGAACAAGTAGATACTGCCTGCATACCAATAATGCTCTTTAGGTAAGAAACTGTGTTAATGCTTCAGAGTATGGAGAACATGTAAGACTTGTTAAATACTACCACAATTACAAGTGATAGCTTGTGTATTCCTTCTGTGAAACATATAAACAGCAACTAGAAAGACTTATTTTGACTAAGTGCTACTGGTTGTTTTTCGTGGGGGTTTTTTGTTGTTTTTTTTTTTAATTTCTCTGTATAATTAATATTAAAAACACGGTCATGTGAAAGACGACCTTGGAAAGGCTTTACTGTAGTCTATCAGTATCACAGTTTACCTGAACTTAGGTTCAGCAAATCAGTGTGACTGAAGGCAACGAGGTGACCTTGGGGATTCACCCTCCTTCTTTTTTTGCTGCTTTTCTTGCTCAGAACGATCCAGCTCGACATGGAAAAATGAGAGGGAGCAGATGAGGCCTGACCCAAAGCCCAGCTCCCCGGGGCCCTGTGCCCCCAGCCGGGGTTTAGCAGGGCCGGGCACCAGGGCGCCCAGCAAACCTGCGATGCCGAAGGAACAGCCCGGGTGGTGCCTATTTTCTATTCTCGAGAGGGGGGGATGTGCCAGTCCCACACCAGTCTGAACCTCTTCCATTTACACGGTGGGTTTTGAGCTGGGAGTCAGGCCCGGGCACAGGGATGCTGGGGGAACTGGGGATCCCCGTGCTCTCCTCACTGCCCTCACGTTCCGTGTTGCTGCTCTATTTCCCTCCCAGACGTCATTCCCGAAGGAATACGGTCAGCTCCGAGGCCACGCTTCCACAAATGTCCTCAGGAGCACGCATCACTCCACCTTTATGTGAATTTTACTTGATCTGCCGTTTTACTGCCCACTTTCTCCGTGTCTTGGGGCCGCTCCCCCCTCTCGCAGGCCCCTCGGGGGCGCGCACACCGCACACCTGTCTCTTAT
>NW_020799110.1:9947775-9976924 GCF_003259725.1 Athene cunicularia | reverse complement strand
GTGTATAAGAGACAGGCTCGGTGCCGCGGGCGACGCGTGGAGGGGGTGGGGGGTACGGGTACTTTGGGCTCCTCTGTGGAAAGAAAGAGCAAAAAAACCCCCCACGCAGAGTGTCAGGCATAGTTTTAGCAGCTGGTAACAGTTTCCGTGAAAGTGCCCTTGGTGCTCGGAGCCTGATAACCATCGCTGACTGTCCGCTGTGGCCACCCCTCCGCTCTCTGCCATCCTGTGCAGAAGGAATTGGTGACCGTGACAGCTGTTTATTAGAAGTTTAGGAAATGCATTTATTTCCCCTCTCGTTGTTGAAACCGAGCTTTTGGTTGTGTTGTGTCAAGGGTGTCTTGAGTCTTTTTGTCTGAGACTCTTTAAGAATTGCTGGACTTGATCCAAGATTCCAAAGTTGAGTTATATGTTAATTGAAACTGTTCCAAGAGTTTAATTCTTCCAGCCACTTAGCCTCTGCTTTCTGATTTTTAAAATATTAGTTGTTTGAAGTTTTCGTTTCTGAAATTCTTCATAGCTCGTCTTTCTTGCTATCTTTCACATTCTTTTCTCTTGCACCTTTTCCCTGTACAAACAAGCTTTTCTGTTTTGTGGTGGTTCATGTCTTCTTTCCCAAATACTTCGAGTTGCCTTCCCTCTAATAAATGCCAGACGCTGGCTGTTCTGTCCAGTGAAAGAGTGGGTTTGTTTTTTTGTTTTTTTTTTAATAGTAACTATTTCAATTTGAATGCTGCTAAAAATATGTGGATAATTTCTGTTGTGGAACACACTTAAGGAGAGATCTGGTGAAGTTTGTACAACCTTCCTTGTTGTACTTGAATGTCTTCTCTATAAATAGTTGTATCAAAATCTTCAGAGCTGTGTTAGTGCTGTCCTCCTCTCACCTGAAAATAAAAGTAGCTCAGCTGCCATTTTTCCGTATACCTTTGTAACGCTTCTGTGTTTATAATTGTACAGGCAATGGAACCAAGTACAAAGATTTGTGAAATGGGCTTCAACGATAGGTATGAAATTTAGCTTTAGCTACTAGGTTTAATTGCTTGTGTAATGTGGATGGTTTTACAGTTAGTTTTAGACCATTAGTTGCTGAAAAACTTTAGGGTTTTTAAAATAATTATTCAGTATTTGTATAGTTTCAGGAAACAGTCTGTAGCTTAACTAACATAATCTTTAATGTGTAAACAACATTTTGAATCATTTTATCTATCATATTTAGGTATACTCCATGAAAACTATATATCTTTGTGATGTTTTCCCCAGAGTCCTTTTCTGATACAAATGTTGCAAACTCTGAGAATTGTTTTTTAGGCATAATAGTATTTAAACAATATATGAAGGAAAGTAAATAATATTAAGCAAGATGATTTAAACTGACCATGTTGTCACATTGTCTAAAAAGATATGGTTTAGAATTTAGAGATATATTTTCATTTTATTAGTTTTCAGCTATTTAGTTCTGCCTGTGAGGTCTCTGGCTGTGCTGGCCTTATTTCTATCATGTTTTAACTGCTGTCATGAGGCTTAATAGAAGATTCTATGTGACTGTTTAAAAAAAAAATAATTTCATACTTTGTTATTTCTTTGTGACTGTGTATCAGTGAGGGATAGTGCTCTTCAGAGAAATGTGAATCACTTTTAATGGGGGGGGCGGATGACAAGTGTTTTGTTTTGGTCCAGAAAGTACACAGTAAAAATATAAGCAGCAATTTTTATGTTTAAGTGTTGTTTTAGGGTTTGAATATGTTTCTTGGATTCTAAAAATAGAAAAGATTTAAATTAAACATACTTCTGCATAAGGACTCTAAGGAAAGAATCCAAGACTATCATGGAAATACTTTTGGATGAAGTATGTTTTTTCATTATTGGAAGAAATGCATAAACACTATAAATGATGAAAAAGAAATCTGTATTTTAATATTGCTTTATTTCCAGGAATGCTTCTAAGGATATATTTGTTTTAATAATGGCTTACTGTGCTTCATCCCTTTTAACAGGTGGTCACAACATAGGGAAGATTCTTATCGCAAATCGAGGAGAAATTGCATGCAGAGTGATGCGAACAGCAAAGAAAATGGGTGTGAAGTCTGTAGCAGTTTATAGTGAAGCAGACAGAAATTCCATGCATGTAGCAATGGTGAAGTATATTTATTAATTTTGTGATTAATGTTCATTCGCAACGGTATTTCTCATTAATAATTCACTGTGAAAGTAGTTATGTGTGCTAATGCAGTTGATTTTCACCTCTCCAGAGTTACTTCCAAGTTTTCCTTGAATTGGTGAAGTTTGCTAAGTCTGTCTCAGCACCTGACAACTTTACAGCAAGTGCCTTAAAGTTTGGCGCTCTAAGTCTGGAGTAGCCACTGGGGGTTTAGAGAATGGGCAACAAAGTCAGAATTTGTTTCACCCAGTTGAGTGTCTCCATGAAGAGAGGCAGTGACTTAAATTCAGTGTTGCATGCTAGAACTCTGATAATCAGCTCAGAAATCAGAAATTTGGGTTTTATTATGTAATAAACCACCTGTGTGATATGTATTTTTTCTGTAACAGGCAGATGAAGCGTATTGCATTGGTCCAGCACCCTCACAGCAGAGTTACTTGGCCATGGAGAAAATAATGCAGGTGGCCAAGGTCTCAGCAGCTCAGGTAAGGAGATCATGACCTTAACTCTTCTGTTACTTCCGTGCTCTTTAGTTTTTTATTTTTACCCATGGTGTTTCCATCTTGTGTTTCCTTAGCACTCTACTGAAGTTTCAGGGTTTTCTAAGCTAAACTGATATGAAAATAGGCTGGTAACATTATTCTATTTTAGGCTATTCATCCAGGTTATGGTTTCCTCTCAGAAAACACAGAGTTTGCAGAGTTGTGCAAGCAAGAGGGAATCATCTTCATAGGTCCACCTTCATCTGCTATCAGAGATATGGGTATTAAGAGGTATCTATTTCTGATTTGTTACTTGGTTATGCAGTTTACAGTTTGGCAAAGCTAATTTTGTTAACAAATGACCAATTGCTCCATAATTGTTTTGTCAGTTTTCATTGCCTTTTATTTTTATGTCTTTCTTCAAAGGAATAAGCTCTAGTTTTATAGATGTGGGATTCCTATAGATACAGAAACAATCAAGATTGTTCAATTGGGGTTTTGGTAATTAAATACCTAACTGATTCTCGTTTTCCAGAATTGGGGCCTTACAGTGTTATATAGTTAAGTGTTCAACATTCAGATTGGGTGTCTTGTATATTGGTCAAAAGAATGGTGGAAAAGAAACCCCGTATCATCAGGGGTTATTGTGGTTCATGTAAATGGGGATGATAAGTTCTGTTTATCATAGAGGATCTTAATCTTAGATATATTTAGATCAAAGAAAGGTTTCCAGGGTATGAAGTATAAACCAAGACTATGGAAATAAGGTTATTACTAACACATGAACTGTGTAATTTCAGAGAATTAATTTTTTATCACTTCCTAATGTGAGAGTAAATTATGTCTGTAATTTAACTAGTTTTGCATGCATATTTGAAGTTATAGTTGTTATGCATGAGTGCTTTATGTGTGGTGAGAATCCAGCTTGTATCATGAAAAGAGTTTCGCCTTTGTACAGCTTCAAATACAGTTCTGGCAGGATACAGTGTTGTAATTTGAAAATGTTAGGTTTTGGCTTCTATAATGTGGGTCAAAAGATAGGAAAGAACAGTAAGCCTGAAACTAAATACTGCTTTTATGTGGAGGGATTGAAGAAAAACACATCCCTGTTTGAAGCATTTGATTAATTACAATCCAGTCATATGTAACCTACTTATGTAAGTAGTCCTGTTGAGGTCAGTGGAACTACTTTTGTGAGGAGAATTGACATAGGGAACATGTACAGGTTTGGAGCTTAAAGTAGGAAAAAAATATTATTATCATTCTAAACATAAAACTATTCTGTCAAAGCACTTCCAAAGCTATAATGTCTGCTGCTGGCGTTCCTGTTGTTGAAGGTTATCATGGCGAAGATCAATCAGATGAGTGTCTAAAGGAACATGCCAAGAGAATAGGATATCCAGTAATGATTAAAGCTGTGCGTGGAGGTGGAGGAAAGGTAAAGGAGCTAATCTGTTCGTGACATGGTGTAAAGTTGTCATATCTTGGTATCTGTAACTGAATATTCTGAAAGAAATCTGAAAACAAACTGGAAAACTACTTTTTGTTAAAATTTATTATTAATTGTCCTGTGGATTTGTTTGTGTGAAATTAGAGGACCATGAATTGTTACTTTATGATAGCTTGTGTGACTTGTTTTGCTAACAGTTTCAAGGGTTGCATTAGAAGTGATTAGAAATACCACTTAAGTATTTTGTGTCCAGACACTTTCTGATGTATAGTGAATTCCATGTCTAACACTGATTTTACTCTGAAATAAATTTCTATAAAAATGACATGATAGAGAATTCTAATTATTTCCAAAATAGCTATATTTGTTTTCTAATGAAATCAGTTTTTCTCTGCCAACCTTGGGAAAATTTCTATGATACTTAAGATTGGATTTTGTACTCATCCATATGAGTGGAATGATAATATCTATTTTTTACACTTTTTATGACACTTCTAGTGGGACTTAATAGAATTATCTTAATAGAAGTTGATAACACAATTTTGCTAAACTTTAAAGAAGAAGGGAAAAGCGTTATTGATAAGCTCATTTCTTGCTGTCTGTGTCCAAAAATGATTTTTATTGTGTACCGTATTTTTAGACATTTAGATATGCTTTTTTTCTGTATTTCAGGGCATGAGAATTGCTCACTCAGAAAAGGAGTTTTTGGACCAACTAGAATCAGCTAGGAGAGAAGCAAAGAAGTCTTTCAATGATGATGCAATGCTGATTGAGAAATTTGTAGATAATCCAAGGTGAGAAATAGATGCTTTAATGTAAACACTGCAATGTTTATTCTACTGTTAAATAAACAGAACTGTTTTAGTAGTGGGATGAAAATTGGTCTCATATTTTATTTGCACTATCACAGGTGTCAATTTAGTCAAAACTGTCTATAATGTATTGAATTTCTTGTAGTGACTTTGTTTTGAATGATAAGAATTAAAATACTGCTGTTTGGGAGACATGGCAGTGACACTTTATGACATTGATATTCCTCCTTAAGTGAGATTTCTAAACTCAATTTGCATCTAGGAAAAAAAAGTCACTTTATAATACTTAAACCATAGACCTGAATGAAGATGTCATGGTGTTTCTGCTGCCCTCGGGTGTCCTAAACTAGTTATTTAATCTTTCTCTATTTTGATATTTAAAACAGAAGTGATAGTCTTTAGCTCATGCCTGACCTGTGAAACTGAGCTAATTTATTTTTTATGAAGAACTTCTCAGAGACCTATTTGATACTCTTGTATTTTACATCTGTTTTTCTTGAAGCATCACTATAATGAAAGCATTTATTCTAAAGAAACTGAGGGCCTGCTTCTGCTGTCAGATGGGCATGCGAGGAATCTCATTAAATTCCTCAGGAATTTGTTTGCCAACATCAGAGGATTATCAGAAAGGTGACAGATTTTTATTAGTTTTATATGTAGAACAAAGTTCTGCCACCTAATAGTTGTCCTCTGTTACGGCATGTTGAAATAAACAGTGTTATTGCTGAGCCAGGGCTGCTGCCTTTTGTGAATTGCTACACAGTAAATTATGGGGGAAATCATCATTATCAAATAACGAGGTGGTTTTACTTTTATTATAATAAAATAATAAAGAGATAGCAGCCTTTAGATACATATCTTTTTTTTTATCCTATGACCTCTGAGGTTTCACTGCAGTAGCTGGCATTTACCAGTTGAAATTTTGCATAATAGCAGCCTCATTTCTACATTTTTGGCTATTTGAGGCAGACAAGAAGTCCTACTGAAGTGTACAGCACTGTGTACAAGTTCAAAGTCTGTCTGGGTGAAGTCAGTCACAGGATTGGAGCTTTATTGAAATACGTTGAAACTTTTATTGTTATGGAACAGGCACGTTGAAGTCCAAGTATTTGGTGACCAGCATGGCAATGCAGTTTATTTGTTTGAAAGAGACTGCAGTGTGCAAAGGAGACATCAGAAGATCATTGAAGAGGCACCAGGGGTGAGCAAGAAAATTATTACAGTATTTTTTATGAACTGACATATTTTTTAAGTAATTGCTAACCACCATCAAATTTATTTAGGGGTAGTAATTTATTTGTAATTCTCAGTACCTGTTTTAATTTTGCTGCAGAAAAAGTTCTAATAGAAAAAATGTCTTTCTCTAGGAAAATGATTCTCAGGGAAACATGTAGATTCCAAGTAGAACATTGATAAGGATTTCACTACAGTTGCTAAATACCACAAAATGCATAGTAGGTTTAATATCACCAAAATTCATAATCATTTCTAATCTTTTGGATTATTATTATTTATAGCCAGGAATTAATCCTGAAGTTCGAAAGAGACTTGGAGAAGCTGCTGTCAAAGCAGCTAAAGCAGTGAATTATGTGGGAGCAGGTAAGTCTGTGGAGGTATGGCTGCTCCACAGGTATGCTTTTAGCTTAGTAAGTATTTAAGCCTCAAGGCAAATGGCATCTGATTGTTTTAGAGTATGACACACATCCCCCAACTTTTTTGAGGTTTAAGCAAGTGATCACGTAGCTAATTCTGATGTAGTTACATATTTAAATTAGCATACCTGGCCCGAGTTCAAGACCAGTAGCAACTGGAGAATAGAAGGAAAAAATTTCAGAGCAGATAATTCAATCAACTAGTTTGGTGTTGGAAAGTGAGAATTATGAATGTTAGTAAGTTTGAGTAGAGCAAGGGAAAAACTTTTTCTCTCAGCATACAAGGAATAATACTTTATATTCAAACAGTAAAGCCTTTAAAAGAAAAACACAACTGACTGTGTAAAGTTCGCGGTATTTTACAGATGAAAAATAACCTACTAAAATGATTTGTGACTTTCTTCTCTCACTGCTATCTTTGGGTACTTATTTTAAAAATTAATTACACCCCCTATACATATACACAGTATTTAATAAGTCTTGATGCACTTTTTGCAGCTCTAATGAAATGCAGCTCTTACTGTAGAGGAGAATGGCGCTACTAAACAGCATAGGATATGTAATGTGCAAGGCAACAGCCCTCTGTTTTCAGACCTCAGTTGTGTGACCCTGTAAGATCGTGTTTATAGAATTTAATGAATTTCACTCTATCTGATTTAGAAATAATCGTGTTGTCCTGGCATAAATGAATTAAGTGTCTTGGGTGTCCATTCTGAAAAAGTCTTATTTTGGTGAAGTACCCTTTTATTGAATATTTCAGGAACAGTGGAATTTATTATGGACTCCCAACATAATTTTTACTTCATGGAGATGAATACCAGACTGCAAGTAGAGCACCCAGTTACAGAGATGATCACTGGAACAGACTTGGTGGAATGGCAGCTTAGGGTAAGTGTTAATTGATTTTATGTGTAGAGTTCCTCTTGTCTGGTGACTTAGTGCTCTCTGATATTGCATATGAGACACCAGATAGGTTTTCAGATCCTCATCTCCTATTCAGCTATTAGGGTAGAGTTTCCTTTGCTCCAAAGGAACATCTTGTATTACTGTATTTGATTGTAGGGCATTGTGTAGATACTATGAATTCCAGCAAAGTCGTCTTCCAGTTGTGTAGAGAAAAATCATTTCTTAAAGTATTTTTAGAGAGGTTATAGGGAATGTGGAAAGTGGGAGGACTAGGGTCCTGATCTTTTGCTTGCAATACTGAAAATTTTTCAAAACCCTAGTTCAAATATATCTCTCTCCCAAAAATCATTCTTGGATCAGGCCGCAGGAGGAAAACCCTTCACAAAAACATGTGTCTGGTGTTTTACCAGTATAGTCACATTCTAAAATAAATGTATAGTTGCGTGGACTGGAAACAGGCTATTTCCTCACACACCCAATTTGCAGAGAGATTACTCACATGTCTGAATGATAACAGGAAGTTTTGGACCTTAGAGAACTGCAAATGAAAAACAATTCTGGTTAGATAAATCCAAAAGTGAAGACAGTAGCACATGTTGATCTTAAGTAGATAGGGTGGGGGCACGTTTAGTGTAACCAGAAAGGAAACTAAAATGAAAAATGCTGATGCGAAAGAAGAATTTTCGGCTTCCTGATCTGGGAATGGAAAATGAGCATTGAGTGCTGAGTTAGAGTAGGGATCAAACAAAATTGGAAAAAAGAGAAAGAGATAAGGTGGAAAGGTTCAGTGGTCTTGGCATGCAGCTTAATGAGTCAATAGATAAAAAATGTCTGTCAGTTTTTGGAGATTATTTTTGTGAATCTATATAGTACTACTCGTTCTTTGAAGACTAAGTAATATTCTGTTGTCTCTGCTGGAATCCCCAGTTTGGAGGCAGAAGGTGGACAATGGAAAACCCCTGACACTGTTTTTTAATAGGAACTTGTATTTTCTCATGTAGATGGAAGTTTGTGTAGTTTCCTGGTAAAGGGTCTTCCCTGTGCTTAACTGCAGCAGGCTTCTTGTTACTATTTTGTCCTTGAAAATCCTGTTTTTTTGGTCTCAAACGGGTGTGTTGCTGGTGTTTGTTGGTATTCCTGTATTTGAAATGTGAATTCCTTTGAGTAATAAAACAGTATTTCCTTCCCCATTAAAGGTTCTTAAATTGTTAGAAATTCCCTTAGAGAAACATTCCCTTCAATGTACAGGTCCCACAGTATACAGAAGAATCAATATCATATGCCATTGACTTCCAGAGAAAAGGAAGGAGTACTTCAGAATTAGCCTTTTATGACCTACTGCTTTTTTCTCCTTGTGCTTTTTTAAATGTGCTTTCTTGTTGTTTTAGAAGAAAGATATTTAATATTTAATACATTGGCACTCCAGAATATTGATCCTGCATTAAAGAAAATAAATATTGTTTTCAGGTTGCAGCAGGAGAGAAGATTCCCCTAATGCAGGATGAGATTCTGCTCCGGGGCCATGCATTTGAAGCTAGAATATATGCTGAGGACCCTAACAATAACTTTATGCCAGGGGCTGGGCCATTGTTGCACTTATCTACCCCACTACCTGATAATTTCATCAGGATAGAAACTGGAGTTAGACAAGGTAAAACTGAAGTGGTGTAATCAGAAATGTTTAACATCAAAATCTTTTCTTTGTAAGCATTTCCCTCTTTGGCTTAAATAAGTTTGTCTGACAGG
This sequence comes from Athene cunicularia, assembly GCF_003259725.1. Taxonomy (NCBI): domain Eukaryota; kingdom Metazoa; phylum Chordata; class Aves; order Strigiformes; family Strigidae; genus Athene; species Athene cunicularia. The sequence continues at coordinate 9,967,715 of NW_020799110.1, read as the reverse complement.
ATGTTGTTATAAAGACAAATCTCTACAGATTTATTCTTCCTTGTGATTCTCCATGTACTTTTGGACAATCACAGAATATTTTATTTACCAAATTATTGTCCATGGGATCATGCTGATTATATTTTAATCTCAATTTATCAATCCTGCATTCTGATTGCAACAGAGAAAACTCAATTCGAGTAATGTTACCTCTACAAAAGTCTGTACTGAAGTTGTCCTTGGAATTGACATGCCAGGTCGTGTCATTGATGTTCTTTAAGGATGTAGAGAAATGTGGCCATCAGTTATCAGAGTTTAATGCTGTATGGTGTCCAGTAGTATGCATTACCAATTTCAGAAATACTTGGTTTAGTGTTACAGCATTTTTTAAATGTATTTTAGGTGATGAGGTTTCTGTTCATTATGATCCAATGATTGCAAAGCTAGTTGTTTGGGCTGAGGATCGCCAAGCAGCACTGAGAAAGTTGCGATACAGTTTGCATCACTATAATGTAAGTAGAAGGAACCCAATATGATTTCAGATCTTGAGCTAACTTTGTGAACATCTTGAGCTAACAAAATCTGGATAAAATACTGCAGTAAAACAAAAATGGTTTCTAAGATGGAGCCTGTTGCCACTACCATTTCAGATTCATTATTTGCTTGCAGGAGCTGTGTTTGTTTTCTAATCTGCAAACTGTTTTCATAGAAGTCCAGTTTCACATCTAGATTTTTCTTAAATTTCCAGTATCTTCAGTTGGGTGATGCAGCTGGGACTTTGTAGAAAAGTAAGGCTAAACAGCATTTTCAGTTGGATGTTTGCTTGTAGTTTCTAATTTATAAAAAAATTTTAGACTCTATACATGTAGTAAAGAAATATGGAGAATTTTTTCTGTATCAGTTCTTTTTAAGAATTGGTCCTTTTTTCTTCTATAAAAACTACAGTTATTATATCTATTTTCAAAAGCAGTATTCAGAAGGTATGATTTGAAGTGAGACTGAATATTATTTGTGCAGAATTAATTTACACTTTTAAATCAACAACATAAACATGATTGAGGTACTGAAAATGTTTGGCCCACTATTGTTTTAGCTAAAAGTGAAGATTACTGCCAGTGAAAGAGATAAAAGAATTCCCCTGGGGTTTTTTTTCAGAATTTTCTTAGTAGTTCTGCCCATTAATGGTGACAGCACAATATAGTTACCAGTTTCACTGATTTATTTCTGTTTTCATGTTGTTTGCTTAGGTATTTTGCAGTACAGGAAATTGATAGTATCTAGTAAATTTGTAAAAGTCACTGTTCCCATTTGTTACTATTAAAAGATCAAATATGTAATATCTGAAACTGTAACTAATCTTTAATAAGAGGCATTTTTCATAATAGGAATGTTCTTTTAATTACTCAGAGCATGATTTTCCAAAACAGTGGGGTTTTTTTCCTAAATTACCTCCCATTACTATTGCTGGGAAACTTGCTTTGACTTCACGGTGGACAAAGGTAGTATTTTGAGAACAGAATGCTTTTGAGAAAGCTACTCTTTTTTTTTTTTTTCTTTTTAAAAGCAGTGGTTTCATTGGTAATAAAACAGACCAGTTGAATTAATTACATTTTATTGATGATGCCATCTGAAGAATAATTCATCTATCATCTATGCATGTTGAGCATACAGCTGGATATTTATTCATAACTTCGTTTCAATTTGGCAATATGCTTTTTTTTTTTTTTACAGATTGTAGGATTAAGCACTAATATTGATTTCTTACTGAGCCTGTCAGGACACTCACAGTTTGAGGCTGGAAATGTGCACACTAATTTCATTCCTCAACACCATGATGAACTATTTCCAACCAAAAAGGCAACCCCACATGAAGTTATGTGTCAGGCAGCTCTAGGACTCATACTGAAAGAGAAAATGCTAACAGATGCTTTTAGAGATCAGTCAGATGGTAAGGATCATTATTCTTTTGTTTTATTTTACTTGTGACTGGATGAAACACTGCTGTAACTATTTAATGTGCAACTATTTAATTTGTGTCCTTCCCTTTTGCCTTTGTGCCTGCTCAAGGTTCTGCATTCTGGCATCTGTCAGATATTTACACACAGAGCAGACTATAACTTTTGTTAAGGGACAGATATTGAATATATCACCACTGTAATGTACAGACTGCTTCCCACAGCATTTCAGATAGGCACTATCTGAAAGACCTTGGGGTTCATAATCAGTGTCACCGTGTACTCTTTGCTCTTTACAAGAATAATCAGTGGGTATCTGTCACTATTATTCCTACAGTTGGCCCACGGTCTGCAGAGATAAAATTGACTCTGTTAGGGGTGGGAGAGGCAGTAGGGTTTAATGGAATGAGCAGGACTCCAGGGTCTGCACGTTCTGGAGTTCTGACACTTAATGGCTATACCAATGTGGCATGTGATGGCTGTTAACAAAAATTTCAAATAAATCTCATACATACTGTCAACACCTCGTTAATTTTCTTTCCTCCTCCACTTTAAATATCCTGGAAACATGGGAGAGCAGGATTGGAAAGATTCCCATACACTATTCCCTTGTTTCAAGAACTAGTCAGGCAATATATGATAGCTGTGTATCTGGTCCATTCTCAAAACCACAAAGTAACAGAAAACTCCTCAAATTGTCACAGGCAATTTGCTGCCATGTTTGACTACTCTTAGAGTTGGAACCTTCACCTAACATTTAATCTGAATCTGCTATGTTTCAGTTGAATTCCCATGCTTGTCCTGTTCAAGGATGTGTTCATGGAGAACAGTCAGTATCCTTCTTAGGAAGTGCTGTTGCTAGTGTCATGTTTTCTGCAGGTTACACAACATCAATTTATTCAGTGTTGAAGCCTGAGTGAGGGATTATCACTAGCTATTATGGTAGTTCCCTAGTCTTTTATGTGCAGTATAAATATACAATGGTTGTAATAGTGATTGTAACAGTGATTTTTATGGTGTAAATTCTAGGTATTGTGTTTTGCCAAAGTAGAATGAAAGTAACGTATCAGTATGTTTTGTGTTTTAGATAAATTCTCACCATTTGCATCCAGCACTGGTAGAAGAATAAATATATGTTATACTAGAAAACTGTCTCTACTGGATGGGGAAAACAGTAAGTTAATAAAAAAGTGTGTGGAGGGAGATACTTGATGGATAAAATTATTTCAACTGGTGCTTGAAAATTCAGGCTGAGAAACAGCAAATAGAAGCAATATGAATTTTATGCAATTCAAGCTGGAAATTCACAGGATTGTATGTTTAATCCACACTGTTAGATCTTGAGGAGATATAAACCAAATTCAAATGATGGTACTAATGTTCACAATTTAAATGAAAAAGGTTGAAATTTTAAAAAGAGCTGACTGCCATTAACTTTTTTGTAATTTACTTTGATGTGAAAGTGTTTAGCACTTTTTCCCATCAAAAACTTTTTCTGTTCAGATACCTTAATACAGATTTCGGAGCATAACTACAGGTGTTCATTTTGGAAAAAAAAAAATTGTCTAGAATTCAGTATGAAATCTGCAGTGTGTACTAAACTAATCTGAAAATAGTTGTTCTTAGTATTGTTAGTCTCTTTTTATCAAGAAAGATAGACCAAATATTGTTTATATGCCATTATTTTCTAGATCCTATAATTAAATCTACTCACATATATTTTGTTTTATTGAACAGTTGTGGATGTAGCTGTAAGTTACAATCAAGATGGGTCATACAGCATGCAGGTACAAATCCTTTTTTTTCAGATATTGCACTAGATAGAAGAAGAATAATTTCTTGTAGACTTCACTTGGTATTAACTGTTACTAAAGTTGCTTGGTTATTACTGATACAGGATTCTATTTTTGGTTTGCTTGCAGCTGTTGTTGTAGAATATTATTTTGGCCTGAAGTTATCTTTGTTAGATGCTGGATTGGCATGGAAGAGCTACTAATATGCTTCTGAAAATAAAGCTAAGAAAAGCATTTATTTTTCCAGTGTTTAAAGATCTTAATCTTTATTTTCCTCTTCCTTAAATTTGTCTTTCTAAAACATTGGAAGTTAGATTTAAATCTGCGTTTAAAAAGACTTTTTCCACAGGACCCCTGCTTTATTCTGTGCATGAGATGGATCTCCTGTGGGATAAATAAAAGCTTTCTAAAGCATTATCTGTAAGATAACACTTTTTATTTTGAAGATGGAAATTGGAAAGTAATTACCAAATGAGATGAGGAACGATGAGAGTAGTAAATCTTCTGACTAAATAATTGAATGATGCCGCATGAAATTGGCTTTTTCTGTATGTTATAGAGAACCTGTAAGATACAAATCAAGATGCTTTAAACATAGATATTTTTGTGTGCACATGTGTGATAGGGTCCAGTTGTGTGGTTTATGGAGGTTGTGTTTTGCTGAGTGTTGAATCTCCTTGCATCACCTGGATTCTAATGGGTTTCCTCTCAAATCTGGCACCCAGAATGATTGCATGCTCAAGAATGCAGTCTCTCTGTAGTTCAGCTTCTTGTTTTCAATATTCATAAAAGAGTTATGAGAATAAGTCAGTACTTATGAACTGTTAGACTGTATGGAGATGAGCATACTAGAAGAATAGTGAGAAAATTGTTGTGCATTCATGTGTATAACCACATGTTGTGTAACTCAAGCCCTTATTTCTCCTGATACAAATACTGAGATAACCCACATCCCTCAACTAATATCCACGTTATTTTGAGTATACTGATTACATATGTAATGTAATGCAGGAGAACTTTTACACTTTAGACTTATCTCATATAAGTAATGTGAGCAAAAAATGAAAAGAAGCTGGAAGGAACATAGAATGGAGCCTTTAGGGGAGGGGAGGTGAAACTGGGGGAAGTAGGAAGGCTTCTTCCCAGGGAAGAAGGAAGAATGGAATTTGAGATGAAAATGGAGAGAAGCTGGAGATAAAGAGGTGGAGAAACAGAATTGGGAGCTGAAGATGAGGAAGACAGTGCCTCTGGAGTGCTACAGAACCTGTCCTGAGGCCAATCAGCTAGAGCAGACTGCTGGGCCATGGAACTGGCAGGCAGTCACAGTGCTGCCCTGATTTGTGCTCCCGCTCAGGATACTGATCAAGCAAACGATTTTTTTTCTCAGGGATCAGTATCAGATCAACATTATCCTTTCAATGCATGTTATAAGGTCTTCATTCAGTGGAAAAATAGTATGCGACTATATAAATGAAGACTGAATTTTGTCTCTACTCATAACATCCTGAAAAACCAGTGAGTCTCTGATTCTTTCCTCAGTGATGTTAGATTTAGAACTAAAATATCAGTTAAATGTAGTGCAGTTATGTTCACAAACTTGCTGTCTTTGTATTCTGAAGTTGGTGGCAGAGGTGCACTTTCCATTGATGTAGAGGAAAGGGTTACCTGCAAATGAATAAACTTTCTGTTTGGTTTTTCTTTTGCAGTTTTGTTGTCTTAATTGACACTGTCTCTATTAACACTCTCCTCTACTCCTTTGTAGGTTTACTGAATATACTGTAGATTTTATATCAAAAGCTTCCAAGACTGAGGAAGTTACCTGTCTTTTGGAAAGCATTGTGGAATCTTAAGATGTCAGCTGAATAGTATGGATTTTTCAATTTGAAGAAAGTCAAGAAACCAGGACAAATTAAAAATACTGGATTCTAGTAGCATCATTAAACTGAATATTCTGATTTTTTTATTGAAAAATAATATACCTTCATATTTTGCTGGGTGCTATTGAACAGTTTATGATAAAAATTGTCCTGGCAGAGCATATTAGCTAGTCTTCTGAACTGATTGCACTGGATACAGAATACAGTGTGTTAACTGAAAAATACAGGATACATAATATTTAAGAATTTTAAAATTATTTTTATTAAATTCCAGAATTATCTATGAAGAATCACAGGTTATGAGTGTATACTACAAATACTAACTTTTGGGTTATTGTTCATGAAAGGTTAGCCTTTGTCCTTATAAAAGCATTTAACTTTCAGATTCAAGATAAAACATTCCATGTTTCTGGAGAGATCTTCAATGAAGGTGATTCAGTTTACTTGAGGTCTTCAGTAAATGGAACAGTATGTAAGTCCAAATTGGTCATTTTGGACAACACCATTTATCTCTTCTTTCCGGTAAAGTTCCTTTTTTTATTATCACAAGTATAAAATGTCAGAGTTTTATCCATGTAAATGAACAATATAAATTGCAAGAGAATGTGAAAGAAAATCATAATTTCAAGTTCTTACATTGGCCCATAATGTTTTGATACTTGTTGGATTTATAGCTATAATGATAAGTTAGTTGCTTATGGCCAATGAGCGAGAAGATTCATTATTTTCAAAAAGATAAAATACAGTTAGGTAAATCAGAGTTGCAAATTATGGTTTGGGAGGAGGAACACAAAATACTAAATGGTCAGATATCTAAGTTTGTCACAGAACAGTAGCAATTACTTCAAACTGACAAATATTTGAAAATGCTTGTAACTGGTATTTTTTATTTGTTACATTTTAAAAATTAAATTATAAGAAAGAAATATGTATTAGTCTGAGGAGGGGTAACTTCAGCTAATATTAAAAAATTGGAATTATGAGTTACCATGGCATGATCTGCATTGCATGAATAATGGCATTTGAAAGAAGAGGTACCCTAATTTGCATTGTTAGGCTAGTAATTTTTTTATTTGCAGTTAAAAAGATTACAGAGCCTTAAAGTAACTCAATAAAAATGTGATCTAAAGTACATTATTATGTACTAGTTTCCATAATTAACCTCTAGCTCTGAGTCCCTTACGACTTTCAGCAGAATGCAGTGAAAACTTCGCTGCTCCAATGATGAGGAGAAAATAACTTCTGCTAGAAGGGCCAAGCTCAGTATTTCTGTGGTATCAGAGTGGAGTCTTGGGTGAGGGATCTAGAAGAAATCACTCCCTGAAGGAGTTTCAGGGTACGGGTGGGATGTGGGGGAGAACAAGTCTTTGGGAAACTTTAGGTAGCAAGTCTGAGAGGAATTAGGGGATTTTGAATAATGGTGAGAGTTTTTCAGTAAACTTAGCACTGAATCCATTTAATTGTAAATTGCAAAACACTCATATTGACAATGTCTGTCTGTCTTGTTGCAGCAACCTGCCTATCCGTTGTGCAAACAGCTTTTATGCATTTTCCAAAACATTTTCTGCTGTTGCTGCGTGAACGGGAAAGGTGCGGGTTTAGTACAAAAGTCCCTGTGAAGCCTCTTTTTCACAGGGGTAGGACCTTCCTTCCTGATCCTTAGCCACAGCAGGCATGACTTTTAAGGACTTGGACATTGGCAAAGTAATAAGCATGCCAACAGCCCTTTTGCTGCCCTGACCCCAGTAGTCTGCACCCTAAACAGCTGACTGGTTTGCCTAAAGCTGGATCTGTTTCCTTGTATGTCAGCACATGTATTAGTGGTATCATTTTATGCTGTGAACTCATGTCTTTGATTTTCTTTCTGTAGGAAGGTAGAGCTCAGATTGGCCTTCCTGTACCCAAGTACTTATCTTCAGTAAGTTCCGTGGGAATACAAAGTGGTGCTGTAGCGCCCATGACAGGCACAATTGAAAAGGTAATTATAATAATATGGCAGGAAATAAGTTCTCCAATATATATCCAAGTTCAGTCTTCCAGAAATGGTGCTTGCTTCTGTGCTGCCAGGAAAGAACCAGGGCCAGAGATGTCAGTGCTGTGTGACATCTCCCAACAGGAAAAAGCCCTGTTTACTGAGTTTTCAGCAGCCACTCAAGTTTGTCAGGCTTCTAGTCATCTTTTTCTAGCACTCTAGAAGGTTTGAATATTTAACTAATCTTACTGCTTAAATAGTTTTTTCTTCATGTTTATTACTTTCTAAGTCGAAGTTTCCTGAAGGTTGCTTGATCCATTTCATCTAACCTAAAGAGTGGGATGCTAGATGGCAAAAAAGAAATAGTCAGAAATGCCTTTTTTGTTAACCTGTGTGTTTCACTGCTTCTGTTTCTGGTTTTATTGGTTTGGGTTTTTTTCTTTAGTTCAACAAGTTTTGGGTATTTCTCTGTACAGTGATAGTTTCAACAGAAAAGAGATTTCCAGGAGAGTTTAGTAGTTAAAAGATTCTGCTAGAAATAAAAAGGCATGAACCCTCTCAGAAGGTGGAGTACGTTGAGTGTGGATCTCTTACTGAACACCCTAAATCAGAGTTATTGTAGAAAAACGGTGTGGCCCCTGCAATCTCCTTTCAGGATTTTGTTTCAAAACCAGCTTGTGGAGCTGGCTCCAGGAAGATGTTTGGCATTCTCTCTCAGAATAGCAGCTCTTAAGCCCAGAAAGGGTAGAATATACATTGTCTCTTCTGGTGTTTCGTCTTTTTGTCTTTGATGTATGAAAAGCTTCCCGGTCATCCTGCCACTGTTACTGAACCTCTTCCTATAGCATCAGACTTCCCTTGAGTATTATGAGGAGAACTCAGATACCCAATTCAACAGTAATAAAGATGATACGAGGCTATTTTGCAAAACCACAGCTGCTCAGTCAATTGTGCTAGCCAAGATCCAGCTGATGATTTTTAATGGTACAGACATACATGATTTTTTCTTGAATCGTAGGTATTTGTGAAAGCAGGGGATCAGGTTCAGATTGGAGACCCTCTAATGGTTATGATAGCTATGAAAATGGAGGTAAGTGACATATAAAAGGTTTTAATTACTGATGTGGTTTAACCCCAGCCAGCAATTAAGCACCACACAGCAGCTCCCTCACTCCTCCCCCTTCCCAGTGGGATGGGGAGTAGAATTGAAAGGAACAAGTAAAACTTGTGGGTTAAGAACAGTTTAATAACTAAACTGAAATGTAATAACAATAATAATAATAATAAAATATAATAATTGTTATGGAAAGGAATATAATAAAAATTAGAAAGAAAACCCAGGAAAAGACAAATGACATAAAATGCAGTTACCACCTGCTGAGCAATGCCAGAGCAGCGATACCCCATCAGCCAACCCCACCCCCACACCCCCCAGTTTATATACTAGGCGTGACGTTCTATGGTGTGGAATATCCCTTTGGCTAGTTGGGGTCAGCTCTCCTGGCCATGCTCCCTCCCAGCTCCTTGTGCACCTGTTCACTGGCAGGGCATGGGAAATGAAAAATCCTTAACTTCGGATAAGTGCTACTTAGCAACAGCTAAAACATCAGTGTGTTATTAACATTAATCTCACACTAAATCCAAAACACAGCACAGTACCAGGTACTAGGAAGAAAATTAACTCTATCTCAGCCAAAACCAGGACAACTTGGAAAATAAAAATCTAGTCAGAATTTAGTAATTATTGGTTGCATTACTGAAGTATGGTGCAGAGTGTAGGTTGCAGATGTCAATATCACTTCATATGCCATAAAAATTGTTGTGTCTGACTAGATTTTAGAGGATTTTATTTGTTGTTATGTTATTAACAAACGATTATGTAATCCATGATATTCTGCAGATGTTTTAACATTCCTTTGGTTAGCTTTCTCAGACCTTCTCTCCCCTCCCCTCCTTTCATTTTTGTAGGAGAAAACTGTCTATCACTTGCTCAGTGTTTGTGATAAAAGCTTATATAATGTCTGCAGTTATTTCATGCAGAAATTTAGCTAATGGTGGCTTTGTAAATATGCCCAGGACCTTTTTTTAAATTATTATAATATTTTTATTATTATTTACATAAATCTTTACCAAGAGTACACTAAAGTTTCTTTGTAATTGTCCAGGTGGCATTAAGTGGACTAGCATTTTGGTCATTAAATCTTGTCATGTTGCTTGACCATGGTTCAGATTACTTGAACTATAGTTTTTGTAGCCTGAATTGGTTTGGTTACTAGTTTATTTTAAACTTCAGTTTGTGATAGCAGAATTAACATTTGAGAAAATTTGCCTTTCCCTTATCATGCCCCTTTATAAATTACACTAAAATTACATGAAATACAACTACTGTGCACTAAAAAATAATTATACCCAAAATTATTTGCAATTTGATGCTAAATATTTGTGCCTCTAGCTGATATCTCAGACTGACATTATCTGAGGGTTTTTTTTTTCCCAGTGGTATTGAAATATGAAATGTAAAATTTAAAAAGTAAATTATTATTTAAGTCTTTGCTTAGTTGTGGGGATTCAGTATCTGATACTGAATGTTTTGATATTAGACTAACCCTATGTAGAAAACTACAAAACTTCAATGGAAAACCAACCTGATACAATAACAAGTAGACCAGTTTGGGGGACTGGTATGTAAACATGCTATTTCTTTACTGTCACTAGTAACTGTATTTGTATTTCATCTGGATTTTGCCAAATATCCTGGCTAGCAAACAAAAATATCTTTAGTAAATCTGCAGATTCCTCTTAAGGGAACAAATTTGCTATATGATTAACTTTTTGGACTAAAACTGTATTATTTCTGCCTGGTATTTATTAAAATAACAAAAAGTAATAGTGAAGTAAAATAACATTCAGCTGTTCATACTTCAAGATACAACATTATAAAGCATTTTTGTCCCCTGTATACCTATAAAAATAAATACTGATGAGAAAAGAAAACTTTAAAAAGGACTAGTGTAACGTTTTTAAAGAAGGTTTAAAATAAATAGACACGTGTCAGAGGAGGTAATTAAGTGTGTCCTGTTCTAATTGCACCAAAGAGTAATATTTGCATTTGCTGGAGAGAGAGAGAGAGATGAAAAAAAGTAGTACTCTGCTTGTTCACTGTTGATCTGTTTCTATGCAGCATACCATAAGGGCTCCAAAGGCAGGAGTGATAAAGAAGGTTAATTTCCAAGAAGGTGCCCAGGCCAACAGACACGCTCCACTAGTTGAATTCATGGATGAAGAGGCTGAGTCAAAATAAAATTCAAGGAAGGTGCATTTTAATTTTTCTACTTTGTTGATTTTTCTCTCAGGAGAAGATTTCTTCATATTTTCAGCAAATTTTTTGTATAATAGTTTGGGGAATAGGTTTCCTCTGCACTTCCTGCATAGTTGAACTGTAAATTATGCTGACTTCACTGAAATTTGGATCTCGCTATACTGTAATTGTATATATAATTCGTGGACCTATGTGATTGTTGTTCAGTGGTTATGTTTGCTTGTGAAAAGGCATCAGACTGGAAGAAGATGTGGAACTCTTAAAGGATGGGAGAAGTTAGCAAGGACAGTAAGTTACAAACAGCTTAGGGTGGTTCTGCCTACTTTTTCATTTACAGCTGCCTTTTTTCCTAGAGATGTAAGAGCACTGATTTGAAGGAAATCTGAAAGGTGCCAGTTGTTTTGTGAATTCATTTCTCTAGCACAGTTCCCATTGGTGGCTTCAGGTTTTGCCTGAATGGGGAATTCAGGATTGTTTGTTAGCCCGAGGGCCCTCTCAGTCATTTTTTCGTGCACCTTTTTTTTCCCATTTACCTCAATGAATAGTGATATATTAGCATTTGCTACACTAATCAAAATTGGAGCATAACTGCTTTCCAAAAATATAATTTGATCTTTAAACATGAAGCAGTGGCACTGAAAGATGATACACTTATTTAATACTTAGAAAGTGTGATAAAGTACAGACATCAAAATTCTCATTACTTTTCCCATATTGTTCATGTTCTAGTATGTTACTGGCTGCAATGAAGTATACAAAAATCTTCATAACAACATGAAATATTTCTAAGAATAATAGTTAGATTTTTTTATCTGCAGTGTTGCAGAAGGGAAAAATCCTATTTTTTTGATATGCAAAGAAAATATTTCTCAGAAGCAGCATAAATTGCTATAAATTTATTTTAACTTGTTTAAAAAGCACATCAGGAACAGAAAAAGAATACATTTTAATTGTTGCAAGCTTGCAAAATCTTTTCACCTTTTAGTTAAGGTGTTCTGCTTGTCATATGAACTTTTGATATACTAATTTAAGACAATAGTATCATTTATACTGCAGAACGGAACAAACACAGATACTGCAGCTACATCTGTGCAAATGGATCCTTATACTTAGCTGAAATCTTGTTTCCAAATCAATATACAACATTGTGGGGAATTCCCTGATCTGATTCTGTAACTGCGCAGCCTTGCCTGCAATGCAGACAAAAACTGTAAAAAAGGAATGGCTCTGGATGGTCTGTACATTAAGAGCATACAGTAATACTTTTCAATTTTCCCTGTAATCCAATGGCCACCTAACCAAAATTCACACTCCAGTGATCATCTTGTATAATATTGCCACAGTGATTTTTATTTACTGTCAAATAAAAATTAAGTTTAACTTTGAATGTTTGTTTTCATTTTTCCTTGTTCTATTCTTTCCTTGGTTGCTTAAGTTTATGCATTAGAGGGTTTTAAGCAGCTGTTTGTGTATCTTCATCTGATATTTGACAGACCACAATCTGCAGATCACATTTAGGAGGCAGTAATCCAGACAGTTATAATGGGTTTCACTGCAGGTAAGTTTAATGACTTTTATCTAAAAATTGAATCTACATATAGAAACATGAACTCAAGACACAAAGAGACACTTCAGCTTGGCATTTATTTTTTTCTTTTTATGTGACATTGCTGTGTTTCTAGACTTACTTTGCTACACTGCATCTGTAGCAAAACATTAAAACTCACAGCATGAGGTTCTGTGTCCACAAAGTCTGTGCTGCTTGCTTCATCCAGTCAGTGAAACAAGATGATGTTCCTTGGAAGCTGACAAAATGTCCTCTCTTTGGAATGGAGACAAACAATTTTACCAGTTTTAATTTCCTCTCACTTCTGAAAATTAGCTGTTAGGTTTTTTCTCTGTGGATTTCCACTGAGATTGATTTTTCAAATAATGAAGTTTTTGTTTATTTCAGAATAAAACATCTTGCAGAAGTCAGTGTCAGAATTTTCACACTTGAAATGTTTTGCTGCAATGTGATTTAATTGAACTTAGAGATGTGTAAATAATTATTAAAGGTAGGTTGTTCCTGTAACCCAGAATTTTAATTTACAGAATATTCAGAAGTTTTCTGTTTATTACAAATCCCTGTTATAAGCGTGAATTGGTAAGAGCCATAAGATAGTAACATAGCTGTAACTAAACTGCTGTCTGTAGAACACTTAGTAAGAAAGAAAAAAAATTGGTAATTGTTTAAAATGCAGTACTTCAGTATTTGAGCTAAAAGGATAATCTCCCAGTTATCTGTTATCAATGTACCGTTTCAAAATTGTACTGTAGCTCTGATACGAGAGGCATAGATATTACAGAAACAATAAATCTGAGCTGATTCTGATTGTAATGAGGTACTTTTCTGCCAGAGGAGAGGGGCACTGGGTCACGGGAGATGCAATTCAGCCACAGTTGATAGTCCACAGGAAAGAATGAGGGAGTCAGTGTTTCAGTCTGTGACTTCTGTGAGACAGGAGCAGAGACTAACACTCCCAGTTTATGGGTCATCCTGTTATGTCCGGTGTGTAACTTCCTACTTGGTGGTGTGAATGTTACCATTCCAAAATGAGAGCCCTTCATGAACCTTAGTTACCCACCTGTGGGGATCTCCACCTCTTTTGCACTCTTCAGTTGCTGCCGGTTACTGTAGCTTATACCCAGGGAAGATCTGTGGTGTGGAGCAGAGCCCGAATTCATGCTGAATCAGTGATTAGGACACAGGGAGGAGAAAGCAGGAGAGCAGGACAGCCACTGACTCACTGCAACTTCAGGCAAGTCACTTAGTAGATACTTGCCTGTGTTTCCTCCTATTTGAAGAGGTTGATGGTAATAGAAACACTGCAAACTTCATAGATACAGTGATTTATAAATAATTATTTTCCATGCTTGCTGGGAATACTAATTTCAGATGTAGGTAGACTATTAGTACTTTTAATTTTTTTTACCTTTTATGCAGTAAATATCTATACCAGTGAATTGTAAAAATAAAGTTTCCAATGTCTGTGGAATCCTTGCTTGTAATGGTTGTACTGCCTAGTTACCAGAAAATCCTAACTTCTCTCTTCATGGTGATTAAAAAATGAACACTCAAGTGTTTTGGCAGGACTTTTAAAAGTCAGTGGTGGGGGAAAAAAAAAAAAAGTTGATCTGAGCACACTAATTATTAAAGCAACAGGTACCTATTTTAAAGGGTGTATAAACCAGTACACAGTTACATTTATTTCTGTTGATTATTCTGTTTGGTCTAATCAGGAATTATTTTGACTGCATTCTATCTGTTCTGTTTGTAAAAAGCTCAACAATGCTGTGTAGAATGTGTTTACTGAACAGTCAACAGCAGTGGATAAAGGTCTGAACTTACAGCTTTTACACAAATATGTTCTCAACAGATAATTTAACTGTTTGTACAGTTATGTTTGAAATGATAGACTTTTACACGTGAATGCTTCATATGTAAATATCACTTAGTATCTTTATGATACTGGAGCATAGCCTTCTGCATAAGAATCCCATTTGGAAAGTAATATACACTACTGGATGTCATAATAAAGAATCAGTATTGCAGAAATTTATAATTGAAACCTTGGCATTTATTTTTATGTGGGCTGATTGTATTTCTTGAAAGACAAGAGCCTGGGTTCTAAAAGCAATGCGATATATTTTGAGACGTGATGTTAGCTTAAAATGCGTTGATTATACAATGAATCCATGCTAAAATAAACATGCATGTTCTGGTTGAATATCCCGTATTTTTTATTCAAACACTAATAAGCAAGTAAAATGCATGTCTAGAGTCCTACTGGATGTTTGAAATGACAATGGTAGCTGGAGTTTAGCTTTAATCTGTTTTCCATATAAACAGTTCTGGTGCCAAAAAGTTGCTCTTGAAATGGTAATTGATCTCTGTGAGTGGCAGCAAACCTACTCACTTAAAACGTAGGGAAAGCAGGAAATGTTAATGTATTAGAGGCAGCAAAGTTCCAAAAAGTGTCTGGTGTAAAAGACTGCTGCTGAGAGCTGCATCCTTTTCTTGCCTCCCTTACTTGGGGCTGTACTGTTCTGGTCACTCATCAGTGTGCACTGGCACACATTGAAATAGTGATAAATGCTGGTACAATAATTGCAGCCAAAGACCCCAAGTATGTTCAGTGTTCTCTGCTAAGCATCCCAGAAACAAAAGACACAGCTCCTGCTCTAGAGTTGTAAAATGAGATAAAAGATGAACTAGAATAAGTCAATTTAAAACCAGAACTTTTATATACAGATGTGGATAATGCATGTTTTCCTTTAAGTTTGCCTTATTGTACTAGTCATTGGCATGAAGGTTACAATTTATCACTTAGATATCAGCAAGTCAATATTATCTGGGTTGTGTAGACAGACATGTTCCTGAAAACCAGTTTGCTGTTATGACAGTGTGAGGAGTGGAAAAGGCTAAATGTTTGTGACAAGGTAAGAGTCATCTTATTTCCCTTGCTTTGTATGTCTGTGTTACTCTTGCAGACTGCTTACCTCAAAGCAAAAGGCTCTGCCTCCCATACATGTAACTTCAATTACTGTTGCGTGTATTAAATCAGCAAAACACATGCTCTGGATTGGGACGGTTTATTTTTATTAAGCTGAACAATTAATACACACACAGAAAATCACTGTGATATGGAAATAATAGTGTCTCAGTCTCCTAGATTCTTGAAACCACCTGTAATTCTTTACAGTGAGAATGGAAAGCTGCTTACAGTTCAGAGGTGTAGGTTTTAATCATGAAGTCATAGCTATGATGGCACTGTCTGGTTTACAGCTTGGGAAATTTCAAATCATTCTGTTTGCAAAGATCATACCTTGTTTACAGAAGTTCTGAACTAAGGAAATATTCATACCACATAAAAATCAGCTATCTATTGCAATTCTTATTGCCCTCTCATTTCTTAATTCATGGTACTTAAAATGCCTTTATTTTAGTATATGTATTGCAGTACTTCTAATGAGTTACAAAAAGATATGTAAGTCTTACAGTATGCCCATTAAGGGTCCTGGAAGGTCTCAGTTTATTCAGACCTGCCAGGGTATAGTTAGGTACATGAGAAATTTTCAGACTTTATGCTCACTGACCTGACTTTTCTTGCTTTAACACAAAAACCTGTCCTGCTCCCTCCCAGAGATACTATCAGGTGTAAACCAGCTCCTAACAGTGTCTTGGACTGGGTGTAGTAACTTGTTAACCTCTTGTGTAATGCAGGAAGGATGAAAAACATAATAGAAGGTGAACACCCTTCCCTGCAACCTATTAACAACAATCTTCAGCTACTGGCAGTTGTGCCAGTTTACAGGTTAAATTGTTTGGACACCTACAGGAGGACTCAGACTGTTTACTTCCTCTGTTTCTTTCAATTGCAGAAAAAATTATTATGGGCTGATATAGACATTCCAACTGTATCTGCTGAACAGTGGGATAGGAGCAGACCCTTGGGTCCATACCTGTGGATGCTAAGGAACTTCATGCCTTCAGAGTGGTGCTGAGTCTCCTTGTGCAGGATAGTTCATGGGACTTTGTTCTCTTAGTTATATGTTGTCAGCGTTGGCAGGCAAAGGGCCATAGTGGTAACCACTTTATGGCTACTCTGTCAGTGTAAGATGAATGGGTCGTTTCACTTTCTAAAGAATAAAGTAGCTGACAAAGAGGTGTGGAGGTTAGAAAGACATTTTTAGGACAAGCTGTTCCATGTTCTTGTTATCTTTCATAAAGCTTTGGGCCCCTTCCTCAGTGCAAGGGGATTACACTGAATGGATTTGGCATTGACTTCATGTGAGACTTGGTTCTCTATCATCTGTTCAAGAAGAGAGCTCAAGTCAGTGTAAAACAGATCAATGTTATAATCAGAACTATCCATTTGACACACTTGGATTTTTAAAACAAATCACTGACTGGTTCTCCTAGGGTTCACATGAGATGATAAACCATAACTGGATCTCACAACAAAACAAGGCAAGCGTGTCAGACTTACCATAAATTAAACAAGTCATCATGTTACTGTGGTCACAGTGATTATGCTGCATGCAAATTGCACAATGAATAATATTTCCTTCTAGTCTGTATCGCTGAATGGATGCATCATGTTTACAAATAGCAGAGCTGTTTATCACTGCTCTGACATGGTGTGCCATCCTGGACGGAGTTCTACAGAATTTAACACGTAACAAGCCCAGTTTAGAGAACTTACTCTGAATATGTACAAACACGGGTTTTGGCAGGCTCATGGTGCCTCTTGCTTTACAAAGCATCTATTTTCACTCACAAATGGCAAGGGGGAGATTGAGACAGCACACACGTCACTGAAGTGCAGATCTCCATCTGCAGCTGCACAGCCAGCCAGCAGGCCTGCAGGCACGCGTGGAACTGGGGCAATCTGACTGGCCCGAAGCTGTGCTGTGCAGGAAACGCTTACCGCAGCGTGCCACCTACAGAGAAGATAACTCGGACAGTCTAATCAAACAGGCTCAGGCTGAGGCACCAAATAGCCTGGCTGTGGTAGCCAAGAGCTCTGGGGAGGGTGACTTACATTAGATTTGGCAATTCAGACATACCTGTGGAAGGACTCTGGAAATCAAAGACAGAAGAGCATACTGTAGCTCCCACTAAAATCAGTAACACCAGACTTAAAACTTTAATGGCAGCAGGAAGCCACTCCTTTTCTCACAGACAATTTCACTCAAACTGGAAAACCCACAAAACAGGAGCATGTGCATCTGAACAGCATTAATCTGCATTTCACTTTTTTTATATTTCATTGAATCATCCGTTTTTATCTGCCCTGCTAAGAAGACCCTACAAAGCACTAAAGTATGATTTTTCCATGCTTCATACAATGGGAGTTTATAATGTAGCATTTAGTAAGTTAGAGGGATCAAGTCAGTCAAAGTTGGAAGCAGAGTCAAAAGCTTCCAGAAAAAAAAAGATGGTACAGCAGGCGCGTTTTCTAAACATTGAAGTACTGAGAACAACTTCTACCAGATCTGCAGCTAATTTAAAATTTGTTAATTTGTAACCCAGGCAGAAGATGAAAATAATGGATTGAACTGCAAGTTGTAGCAATGGTTAATTTTTCAAGGAATGTTTTTAAAGTAAACATAATTTGCATGTATAAAATCTGGTCTTCTAGATAACACCTGTGAGTCTACTGATTTAAGTAGCACCTTATTAGAGTTTATGAACACTTACATGTGAGGTTCTTTGTGCTCTTAAATATTTGTAACATCAGGCCTTAATTTATTATGAGTTTTAGATTAAACTCATTTGAAAATAAAAGGACCATGTTCATTTCAGTACCTTTTTAATTAGGACCTAAACAAGAAAAAATTAAAACTAATTTATGTTTCGTATTTCACTCAGTGGACAAAAGCAAAAAAGATAAATACTTTTTCAACATTAAGTTAAAAGAATCTCACATACAACTTATTAAAAGAATAGGTAAAACTAAACACAAATACAATGTGTCCCCAAACACACACAGAAAACCCAGCAACACACCCTACACTACAGAAAGATTCACAGACATTAGGGAAAACCAAGCCATTTAAAAATCCTGTCTCTGTCCTGAGGAATCCACTGCAATCACAGTCCATCTTTCAGATTACTGTTACATGTAGCAATAATTCTCAAGGAGGTCTAAATTGTATCTTCAGATTGCGGGAGGGCCTTCAGAGCACATTATAGTGATGGCAATTAGTTAATCTGATGAAACAGATTTTCAGGTTTGGCTTTGTCTCCCCTAGCCTGGTTCACGCTGTTCACAGCTGTTTACACTGGCCAGTTTGCAGCCAATCTCGATTTCAAAACCACGCTTTTCAGTAGGATTCAAGGTATCCGGGGAAACTGGTGTCTCTCAGGATAGCTGAATTCACACATACTTTCATACATTTATTATCAAGACAACTAAATTTACTGTTTCAGGACACCAGCACAATTGGACACTTCACAGGACAGTCCTGATACTCCTCTCCAAATGCTACTTTAACTCTTCACACTTTGTATAAGCTTAGCTCTGACTTTCAGTGAAGTGAGAAGCAATTCAGACCCTTATCTATAAAAACATATATATATATAAAACCTGGACATCCATTATGATGAATGGCTTTCTGAAGTCTTACTTTCTCTGTGGTGTATGCAATCATACCGGTCATGTAATAATAATACGGAAGCTTACAGCTCCCAGATCAGCAGGAGATGAGAGAACAAGAATCAGATCTTGAACTTTTGTCCTTCATAGCTAGCAGTTTGCCACCACTGTGAGTTTTATCAGCAAATATTCTGCTTCCCCAAACCTCCTCAGCTGCCAGAAGTCTGCAGTAGGCAGAGTAAGCTTTCCTGGGAAAAAACAACTGTCTGTGATACTGGTACAAACCGTGATTTAACCCTTACAAACTCTTTTGCTGGTACATCGATGTTATTGCAGAAAAGGCTGCATCTGTCGACAGCCACTTGGAAGCAACCGCTCCCCAGAGAGGATCACAACCTCGAGCAGGAAAATCTTACAAATGTGGAGGTGGTCCCCTAAGAAAACGCCTCTAAAGGTTCTGCCCCTGAGACTTCGCCTTCCCCAGGCCTCCGTGGCTGCTCAGCAAGTATCTTATGCCTCCTCTGCGAATCCATCCTGAACAGGTTTTTTCCATCTCACCTCTTTCTAAGTTCACGCGTCGGGGCTGTGCACCTGCCTGCTCGCCACAAAGAGCCGAAACGCCTCTGCGAGCACGGCGCGGCAGGGACGGGCAGTCACACCCCACGCGCTCGCACCGAGCCCTCGGAAAACGTTTTCATTTTTGATTTTTAAGAAGTAAGAGCATAAGGAGCTTTCCCGACAGAAGAGCGGCCGCCGAGTGACCGCGCATCCCAGGGTAAGGAGCCGGGGGGTGCCTGAAGGAGCCGGGCGGGACGGGCGGGCGGCCCGCGCCCCTCGGAGGCCGGCGGGACCCCACCGACCCGGCGGCACCACAACAGCCCCCCAACCCCGCCGGGGGCCC